>NC_068992.1:68280709-68292222 GCF_001194135.2 Octopus bimaculoides
TATATATATATATATATATAGAAATTCACATGTATAAGTATACTTTTACTGTAGCAAAACCCAGTATTATATATTTGCATAACGTTTTATCCATACCTCTTGTGGTATACATGTTAAATTTCATTGTAAAATTGTACCCCTCCTAGACACACACTACTGCGGCTTCAGATGTGGTTTGAACCGGACTAGTAAAATCTCATTTTATTCGCTTACATTTCACTCTTAACGCACCATCAAAAACTTTGTTATCAAGAATATAAATAGAATGTTGAGGTGAAAATTTGAATAAGTGCACATAGTTAATATTTAGACATTAAATGTTGAATTGTTTTCATCAGGCACAGTGCAATATACATATCAATTTGATTTCTCTAGACACAGGTGTGAAGGAGTGAGGTATGGGTTTGATATAAAAATGCATTGTTCAGAGATTGCAATGTCGAAACATACTATTACAGACAGAAAAAAAGGAGTGACAGTGGAGATACTATGTACATCCGCAAACACCTCACACCTCAGGTCCTTTTGTCACACTTAAATTTAAGTATGTAACATGCTAATTGTACATAGAAGACAACTCGATGTAGTTATGTGTACAACAGTTCAGCCTCCAGATGATCCGAATCACGCAGACAAGATTGAAGACTTTCGTACAAGAATAGATGTTCTAGTTACATGAGAACAACACATAAGTGTATTTCTTTTGGGGGACATCAATCTGCCCAATGTCGGATGGCCTAAAGACCTTTCTCTTCCAGGAATGGCGCATTACGAACAAAGACAGGCGAAGTCAACACTATTCACATGGAAAAAATAGCACTCCAACCAACCAACTAACCAGGGCAGATAACGTACTGAATCTCTGCTTCATAAATTTGCACGCTCATCCATAATATGAAAAGAATACCGACGCTACTGACGGATCACAACATAGTAGAGCTGACCATGTCCAATCCACAAAAAAACTCGCAAAACCTTTCCAATTTGAACTTCCATAAGGCAAACTGGAAATAAATTGAGAAAGAAATCCTCAAGCAAAACTGGACTAAATGTCTCTCCTCACCGGACATTGACATGAAACTTCAACAATTCATGTTTGCAAAGCAAGCCATATGCCACAATTGTGTGCCAGAGAGAAAGGCCACTGTACACAAGAACAAAATCTCCAGAGAGACGAATGTTCTTATGTGACAAAAATTTCAAATTGCCTAAATAAAAATATGGAAAGCAGTTAAAAATCCTGCCTGAAAATCTAACTGCTAGAGATTCTAAAATATCCGTAACTCTCCCTTGAAAAGGAAAGTACAGATATTGAAGCCTGGGTTATATACAATATAAAACCTAACCTCAAAGCCTTCTACAAGTTTGCCAAAGAAACAGCCTCAGTGCACTGCAAGGCAGGGCCACTGCTCGCAAAAGATGGTTCACTCACAGAAAACCCAATGAGGATAAGTGAAATACTAAATGAGCATTTCGAAAGTGTCTTCACTCCACCCCTAAGACACAGAGGCAGTGATGATTCATTACATCAATATAAAAAAAGACGCAATAATAAAGGCTATAAATGAGATGAGACCGAACCCAGGTACTGGCCCTGATGGATTCCCAGCAATCATTCTAAAATCATGTAAGCGACTCCTAGAAAGACCACTGCAGTCTCTCTACGAGAGCTTCCCTGCATCTGGAAAATATCCAAACAGGCTGAAGGAAAGGAAATTACGCCCTATTCAAAATGGAGGGAGCAGAGCAGAGGCCAAAAACTACAGACCTATCTCTCTGACGTCGCACATCAGCAAAGTCATGGAACGAATAGCCAGAAGAACGTAATCCCCTTCCTCGAGGAACACGACTTGCTGACTGACACCCAGCATGGTTTCCAGCCAGGAAGAAGTTGCCTGACTCAGCTTTTACAGCAACACGACTGGGTGTTGAAACAGCTGCTCAAGCCCGCAAATGTGGATGTGACGTATCTCGACTTTACGAAGGCTTTCGATAAAGTCGATCATATGTTACAAACTGCGTGGTCTCGGCATAGTCAGAAAATTGGGAGAATGGCTGCATGACTTTCTGAAGGATAGAAATCAGGGGGTCGTAGCCAATGGGGCGGCCTCCAGTGACACGCAAATAGTTAGCAGTGTTACGCAAGGCACTATTTTTGGGACCACTATTGCTCATAACGGCCCTCTCAGATATACCCTCAGCCGTAGAGAGAGCCACGATCACAAGTTATGCAGATGATAGAAAAGTCTCACAGGTGATACAAAACCTTGAAGACGCTATGCACGTGCAACGTGAGTTAGAAGAAATATATCAGTGAGCTAAGAAGAATAAACTGCAATTTAATGCTGAAACGTTTCAGGCCCTCTTCTATCAGCGTGCAAACCTAAATGCAATACCAATTAAATACACTGGAACTGGATGGATTGCATCCTTCCATGTGCATGTTGCTAAGTTAGCAATGAAATGCAGGCTACTGACCGGGTGGATTCTTAGAACATTTAAAACTAGAGATCAGGAAACCATGATGGTCGTCTGAGTACATTTCTTCTAAGCTACTTTGACTATTGCTCCTATCTATGGTCACCTACCAGTGTAAATTAATAGCGGAACTTGAGGTAATCCAATGAAGCTACACGAAGATAGACACTAGGCGGTGCTATTAAGTTAAACATGGTCTGGTATATATGTATGTTGATACACACACACACATATATACACTCACATAAGTCTGTGAGTGTATCAACATATATACTTTGTTACTTTGATAGGTTTCGGCCTATGTGTATATACACGCATAGATAGATAGATAGATAGATAGATAAGGAGATAGATTGATGCATATATATATATATATATAAAGGCAAGAGAAAGAGAGAAAGAAAAGGCTTGATATGTTTTGGAATGTGGGCGTTTCGTAGTGCTTGTAGTTTCTACGTTATAATATGCATTCCTTCAGTTCACATATTGTCAGGAATACGAACCACATTAGTGGAAATATTAGTTTTATTTACGCATGAAATCATCTGCATTTCAAATGTCGTATATAATTACAGAGAGTAGCGTGAATGACAGACAGAGAGAGAGGAAACTTCTATACATGAACAAGCACGTTATACGGGCTACTTCCTTTTCCAGTTGTCTTTCTCCCTCACTCTCATGCACTCTTTCTATGTTTATGCTTGTATATGTGTACCTGTATACTTATTATATGCATTACGCACGGATGAAAAGCATTCTCAGCACTTGAAGAGATCTCGTCAGACAATAGGTTTTACACAATATGTCAAAAGTCTAATGGCAGTTTCCTTCCAATTTTTGGTGTGTAGGTGCATGATTATATATCTTTTATCTTTTACTTGTTTCAACCATTAGACTATGGCCATGCTGTGGCAACACCTAAACGAATTAGTAGAAGGCATCGACCCCAGTATAGACCCTAGTACTTCATTTTTTAAAACCTGGCACTTAGTCTATCGATCCCTTTTGCCAGACCAGTAAGTTACGGAGATGTAAACACACCAGCACCGGTTGTCTAGCGGTGGGAACGATAAGCACAAAAACAAACACACATAGTTTTATGTGTGTGTGTGTGTGTGTACGGCTGGCTTCTTTCAGTTTCCGTCTACCAGATCCACTCACAATGATTTGGTCGGGCCGAATTTATAGCAGAAAACACTTGCCCAAGGTCCCACGCAGACTTGTTACCACACAGCCACTCCTGCTGCGCCTATGATATATATATATGCTTGTGTGTGTATGTGTGTGTGTAGTGTGCACTTGTGCATAAAGATAGAATTTATAGTTATCTTTCCAATTTAATAGCATACACTCTGTCTAAATACAGTAGTGCCTCGGTTTTCGAGCAACTTTATGTATATATATATATATATATAATGTGTGTGTGTGTGTGTGTGTGTATAAAGCACGATTTATTTGTGATCAGGGGCGTTCGTAAACCGAGGTGTTACTGTATTAAATGAATATGAGAAAGGCAGGAGATAAAGTACAATTTATTTGTGATCAGCGTTGTTCGAAAACCGAGGTTCTATTCTACATTTATCCAGTCAAATTATATATTAGAAATTTGTTTTTTTAGATTCCCAACTTAAACCTAGTATGATAATGCATAAAACTGATCAGTGACAGAACTCATTTCATTTATTAATTTAATCAAATTCTATTACTTTTCTTTGCAAATATCGTATTTCTTTTTAACATATCATAATGTATAATACAGCTTACTTAGTAATATCTAGAATTCTGCACACTTCTTTTCCATGCTTTTAAAGGTAGCTTAAATGTGTGTGTGTGTATTTTAATAGTCTGTATGATTACCTGTACGTTGATATAAAGTTTTACATTCAATCCCGTGCATTTTTATATCTAAATCTATCTCTTTGTTAAGCAATCTTCCACAAAGGTTAGGCAATTCAGTGGCGATATAGAAAGAAATGTCAAGGAGCAGAATTTTTACAGGTCATGTAATTTATCAAAACATTGAAGAGTAAAGTTTTCTGGACGCCATCCATTCATACTATGCTATCTTGGTGCTAGTTTCTCCCAGCGCATAATAGACAATAACCATATATACTAAATTACTTCACAATTTAGGTTTAAAGAAAAAGGACTCTCACACGTGCACACACTAGCACATACACACGCACGCACACATGCGCGCGCATACACCCCGACCACACACAAAGCGGGTGTGTATCATATCAACGTATTTAGATATGTATTTCCATATCAACAAATACCTTTTGTGCAATCTTCTGATTGGGTGACAGATTATTACTTCAAGAAGCGAGCTATGAAACGGCAGAAAATCCTAAGGCTGAATGGGATCTTTTAGTTCAGTTCGATAGAGGAACTTTCTGTGATAGCCATACGATTCTATGAATCCATATAAATTTGTGTGTAGAGAGAGAGAGAGAGGGAGAGAGAGAGAGAGAGAGAGAGAGAGAGAGAGAGAGAGAGAGACAGACAGACAGACAGACAGACAGACAGACAGACAGACTAAACAAATATGGAGAGAGACGGACTGTGTGTGAAATATATCGTTATATGTTTTATTTCGTTGATTCTGTTTTGGAAGCATGTTCTCAGCCTTCAATTGCTGACCTCTTCAATAATTTCTTTCAATGTTTACCTGACGAACCACATTGCATTTTATCTTTGTTTTTCCCACATTCTGCTTAAAATTCACGTCATATACAAGCGTTTCTCTGTATCCTAATCCATCTTACAATTAAAAAGTTGAAGCAGATTTCAAACCACGAAATTGGAACACCGGTTCTAACTTTATATATATCAGTCTTTCGTTTATATGTGATTGTAAAGGCCTAGTGTTGTGATACATGTAACGCATAGTAAGAGGGGATCTCTTACTAAACAGAATTCTGTCGCTCATTCAGTCTCTTGTTAAGCCATGCTCCGTCATTTACATCTTACTGCAGAGAGAATTTGTGCAACGTCACGTTCTCTATATGCCACAAGATATCGCTTTTATTTCTTATCAAGATAAATGAACGCAATATATTAATTACATGTTCAATAGTACAGTGGATGATTTCAATTATTATTTTAAATACATGATTTCAGGTCGCTGGTTCAAAACCAATCTATTATATGGCCATCAACTTAAGGCATTATCCAGCTCCTTTGAATCTTTGCACCTACGGTGTATATTTATTATCATCATCATCAATAATATTACGCTAACTTCTTTTGTTTTTGTACGTACCTGTGTTGTGTCACACTTGAAAGAAGTGGCAAAGCGACAGACGGAGGACAGAGGAAGTAAGAGAGAGAGAGAGAGAGACAGAGAGAGTGAGGGGTGACGGCGTTTGTTTTGTCTTTTTAAATGTTTCAGAAATTATAGGCGTAGGAGTGGCTGTGTGGTAAGTAGTTTGCTTACTTCCGACCTTGCGCATTAGCTGCTTCCAGTTGAACCAAAGTGGACAGTGTGTTTAACGCTGTCCAAAATTGAAAATGTGTGAAGTCGACCGAGGTAAATAAATTCCATCTCATCTTATAGCAGGTTTAAAAAGCCACGTCAAATGCCATGATGGTGCTAAGGTGTAGGTACAGGAGGTGGTCAAACTCTGCATAAAGAGTAGACAGCCACCATATATATATATATATATATATATATATATATATGATAGTAATGTTAAGATAAATGTAATTTGTTCCCTATTTGGAAGTGTGAGAATATCCATACAGTGCTATTATCTCTGTTAAGGATGTTGATATAAATTTACAGAAATTAAAACAAATTTTAATTTGTGCATTTTGTATAATTAGTATCACTTGTCATTACAATAAACTATTATACGAAATAATCAATAGAACAATCAGTAAAGCAATGCTTGCCTCAATTATTATTCTTTTTCCTGAAATAATTGGAGACCAATTATAAAAAGCAATTAACTTCATTTGCAATATATTACAAATGTAGTTCGGTGGTGGATTGGCCGATCATTATGAATGCGGCCGCACTGCTTTGCAGCTCCAGTCGTTTATGATGTATGTTAACTATGTTTTTCGGCTTTCCTGGAACTATAAAATAAGAAGCTGTCAAATACTGACTCCGATGTCAAGTGTATACTCTCTAATTGTAAGGTATCCACTAATGCTAGAATTCGACATTATAAACACCCCATTGACAGATTCCTTATTGCGTTATTTATTTAATGACTTTCAGTTTCTGTATTCAAATCTTGTTTAGTTCAACCTTACCTTAAATCCTTTCAGAATCAGTAAGGTAAACCGATTATTACGTATGGGATGTAGCATATGTATTTTTGCTGCTGAAACCAATAGAATATTTGACAATATTGTTACCAAACGGAAACCTGTGTCTATAAGTTCTGCATGTCAATTAACAAGAGTCGTTCATCATATCCTTAATAGATTAGAGAGTTAAACAAAATATTTTTCTAACTGGAAAATCTTCGAGAACTTTCAAATTAAAAATGACAGCCATTCAACTCAGTGAAATATCTACCGCTTGATTTCAGTTTATATTAAGATATTTAAAATATATTTTTTTTTTTTTTTCATTTAACCACGATGGCTTAATTTAGACTACATGAAAACTACGCGTAAAATCAAGGTAAAATCTGAATTATCAATTCATAATAATCATTATTAATTTTCTTTAAGAAGAAACATAGTAACAATGCGCTTTATCTGCCCTTGTATTTAGTCCAGTATGCTTGACAGATTGAAACTATCGCAGTGGACAGAATATGGGTAGTCCAACCCAACATATATATGTATATATAATTTGTGTGTGTGTGTGAGTGTATGTATACCTTACAGTTTTGTTTTCATGGCGCATCACAACACTATACTTTGTTTTTGCTCTCGTTTCCATTAAAGAGATGTAGAGACAAGAAATGGTAAATTTAAATGTTTTCCTTTCATACAATTTGTATTTTGAGTGAATTGTTCATTTTCAGTTATTTCAGTCGATAAATTCTATATGTGTTTATTATTGTTTATTATTTTGTTTATTATTGTTTAGGAGTGTTCATTGTCGTAATATTCAATGAATTTATTCAACCGTGGTCTGCTGCCTGTGTGTGTTTGTGCGTGTGAGTATGTATGCCTGTATGTTGCCTAATTCTTGTTGTTACTGAGACATTATGTGCATCTGTAGGAGCGTTCTTTAATCGCCAACATTAATTATTTTCATCAAGATGTGCAACCACCGAAAATACACAAGCTTGAAAATACTAATATATTTCGATCATAAATATCATCAATACAGTACAATTTCACGCTACTGAATCCGTATGAATGGTTTAATGAATATAACTCTAGAATCAATGCAGGTCTTCTAGACAGAAATTATTGGTGTAGAAAGAATTCATGGAAAATATTTTTAAACGCAGGATAATTTGGGCGTCAAGAACACGATGTAATTTTAGACCTATCATTATTTGTTGTATTTTTATTTTAAGATTCAATCAGAAAGAGAAAACTCTTCTCATGTATTATAAAGCATTTCAAGGTCTCTGAATTTGATTGAGAAAAAGGAGTAAGTTATCCCCAAATATGGGAACGGGACCAAGTGCTTGCCACCGGGAGAACTCCGCTGAAGTTATCCAAGAGCTTGATGAGGGTGTTAAACGGAGTGATGTGTTAGGTTTACTATCCAAAGACCAGATGAAAGTGTGACTGAAGAATGGAAAAGAGGCAACACTCATGGCGCAAAATATTTTCTTCAAGACTAGAAGTATTCCAACAACCCACTGCTTTGGTTGGTTCTTTATCTTGTCGAAGCCGAATCGATTTGAGCCAAAGAAGCTGACGTCGCCGAGATTTGAACTCGGAGTTCCGGGAGTCGAGACAAACGCCATAAAACATTTTGGTCATTGATCTAATGAATTTGCCAACACAGCATTGTCTTTTAGACTTAAGTCTCCCCACACAAGGCATTGCTCTATCTTCAAGAGTATTATAACCGGCACACTCTCACGATTTTCCGTATAAATTCATGGTTATTCAATGTAACCTTCACTGCTTATGGCGGTAGTGTGTAATATGCGGAAGTTTTCCTGTTGTGTTTTGTATGTTCAGCGATTCCATTTGAGATTCTTCCGTAGATTGGAAATAATGATCTATTTTTGAAAACAGGGTTAATTTGGCTGTGAACCATAAGAAACAGTAAATCATCTGACTTTAAACTTCTAACTATGCACGTTCTTCCACATCTCATACAACAAAATTTTACAGTCCATAGCCCCAAACGGATAAACTCTTGGCCGCATAGCAGCTATTAAACCTATCAATTCCCCAAAGCTTTACCCAGTAATGCAGCTATGGTGAGGCCTCTTTTTGAACTACGAAAAATGCCATTGTACATCGCACGCCCTCATCCTATCGAAATTCTCAAACGATGGCTGATTCCTCTCCTCGCTTTAATCAGTATCACCACAGAGAAGTCTATTTTGTATCCAACTCATGACAGCATATGTTCACACCTCTCACCTTGAAACCAACCAGTCAGTCCTTCCACAACTATACATACAATACACCAAGTGAGAAATTTACCAAGGCTGATTCAGGCCTGCAATGGTGCCGATCTTAATATCTTCCTTACTGCTCTCATAATATTGCATACTAGACCTTACTCCAATGCTCCCTAAGTTCTTCAATTTCACACTCTCTTCTGATCACTGGGAACACATTAAAATATGTCCAATTCCCCCAAAATATCTCTGGCCCTGACAACGGGCATATTACTGCACTCCAATATTTCGAAAGGAAAGGAACAATGGTTAACGAGAACAATTCTCTCTCTCTCCCTCTCTCCCTCCCTCTCTCTCTCTCTCCCTCTCTCTCTCTCTCACGCGCGCGCTCGAACATGCACACCACCCCACTCAATAATGACCATTAGTGTGCTGTACTTTCCTAAAGACAGACTTATTGGTGATCTAATCTCTTATGTCTTTCACTCAAGAGAAATTCATTGAAGGCATTTGTTCTAGACACCAGTAACGTTTTTGACTGGATTTGTTATAGGAATTAACGGGAGTCTTTTGTCTACTCTTTTTTTCCGCTACTGAATGAGGACCTACTTGCCAGCAAGTCCAATAAATCCCATTTTAGGCATACAATAGGATATTTTATTCCTGCTTGACATTTCCCAAATTAGCGTCACCCACTCATCAATTTAGCATTGATTCCACGCACGGAATTCTTCAAGCACTCTCCAATGGGTCCAGTTTTGTTTCTTTCAATATCTTTCAATAACAATAATCCATGAACTATTAACAATTCGAGAAATTATTGTACTATCTACTTTTCAAGCATAAGCAACAGCTACAGTCCTCATCTTTGCTTTAAATGTTAAGATTTAGTATCACTAAGGACCAGTCTCGTCATTATTTCGAGTGAGGCCCAAAACAGAATGTTGCTCCTATATGTATGAGTCTCACAGACATCTTAGATAGTATGTAGAGAAAGGCCCCTCATCTGATTGACGTGATGTCATTATGTTACTCGTAACACTCACTAACTCATAAATTTACTGTCTCTTCTGTCTCTATCGCTACTACAGCGGTCTTTGTTCCTTAGAGGTGATTGCTTCATGCATCCTTATCTTAAACACGCTTGACAAACTAGTTTTCGACTTATCCAGATTTGAACTCAGTAAGAAACTATACATGATTATATACAGGAATGCATTTTCTCCGTCATTCTCGGTGTAAGTGGTATGGACGTACTAGTATCATAGCAATCGTCATGGCCACCACCACAAAACTACAGGTCAACTCCGACCAGTTTTTCTGAATTACCAATAATCAACGTCATTTATAATATTGATTTAATTTGTGCATTTTAATTGCACTTAAATGAACTTGGTCTCTATTGTTTAATTCTCCTCTATTTTCGATCTTCAATCCATCTCAAATTTTAATTATGACTAAGCGGAATTATGTATACATCAGTGCATCAATGTGTGTGTTTTTGCTGTGATTAAGTTATTGAACAAAGATTTATCCCGCTTAAGGTAAATCGATTTCTATTCATATGGTTTTCACCCCACCTTTTTTTTTCATTTAATAATATTGCTATTCCATAGATTGAGTCTCTTTTCAGACAAATGTAAAGGAACTAATGAAGCATTTAGTTAAATGCACCGATTCCATTTCTTTCTCGTTGATAATTTTCTTATTAATTTTGACATTTAGAATAACATATGAATAATATATCACTAGATAGCAAAATACTACTTTCTCCATTTTATGATACGGATGCCATAGTAAATATATTTCAGTTGGATTACTCTACTATAGAGGTATCTGTATCTCAATTACACAGTAACGTCACAGTACACACACACACACTCACATATATATGAATATGTATGTATGTATATGTATAGGTTAAAGTAGTGAGTCTCTGACAGCTGTTTCTGGGATATCCCAGCCATTGGAGCATCGTGTCAAGCGAAGACTCCATCAGTTAGGTAAACCGTCATCAGAGAGATATAGATGAGAAAGTTCCTCATCAATGATATTTGTTGCGGTTCCTTATGTCCAAGAGGAGCAGGGAGAGGTCCAATTAAATCCAGTTAGATCGGGTCTTCCTCGGGTAAATCCACCATTAGAGAGAATGGTTAGATAGCACTCCATGGTGAGAGAAAAGAATGGTTAGATTGTACTCGGTAGAAAGGGATAATGACTTCCGGCAGTTCTAAAGCTGTACAAAAACTGAGAAAAGGAATAGAAATACACACTGGACGGAGAAAGACGTGTAGATAAGAGCTTTGTACTAGATATATACTATACAGTAGAGCGAGGGGTATTCCTGTCGTGGGAAATTAGAGGGAGAGAGTAGAAAGACGAATGAGGGGTATTCCTATCCAAAGAAATTATGGGGAGCAAATGTAAAAATAAGGGGAAAAAATAAAGCAGATGCCAGACTCACAAGGCTGGATACCAATGAGAGGGGGGTATGTGTAGGTAAGTAGGTGGTCATAAAAAAAGATAATATGC
>NC_068992.1:68292232-68298237 GCF_001194135.2 Octopus bimaculoides
GGTATATTCTTATGCCTCCAATATCGTAATACGGTCGATATCATCTGCGATATATAAAGAATACACTGTAACAGTGTTATAACTACAAAATAGAAACAGTGGCAGTAACAAACACGTAACGAACCAACAGTCAAGAATTCCAACATAGTAACTCGAACTGTCAACTGTACCTGGACTTCGAGCACCAAACTACGAACTGCTAACTACGTCAGACCGCTACTGTTTATATGTAGTGGTCTCGTCTATTCTCCTCAGAAGATGTACTCTCGTCACAACATATCCCTTCTTGAGATTTCGACTTCTGGGAGAATAAAGAAATTTTATTTATTCTTCTTATTTAATGGCATCTTTTTCGCTTGAATCTCAACTCAAGACGTTCGATCTGCTTGCTTATTCTCATGCTGGTTCTACGGCACTTCATTGCTTTAGGTGCCGGGACATCGAATACATCAAAACATAATTCCATATAAATTTCTCTGCCTTCTTCGGTATGTCTCTTCTTTAGCTGAGTTATGTATTTGTTGCATGTTTGTATTAACTTTAGTTAAAACATGCATTTTTGGACATCAAGGTAGGCTCAGGCGACACTGTCTCAGTTAACAGCTTTATTCAGTTTGTGATTCGCTGAATTAACTAGCTCCCTCGGACAGGCGTTCTCTGCTACGTCCGATTGCCTGTTACATAATGTGCCTGCCGCCATGATTAAAAGGAGTTCCTTGATTTTCTTGCTTCACTTCTAAAGGACACCCGGCATGTTGTTTTGCTCTATCGCCATTTATGCTGGCCTCTCTCACACAAGACCATTTTTCAATGTCGTTATCTTCATGCTATCTAAAAACGCTTCTATCAAGTCTTTTTTACATATACAAAGTACAACTAATGTCTTCACGCATTCATTCATTTACTGTTAACACACCAGAGACATCTCTATAAAAACACTACACATCTCTACAAGAACACAACTTCTTTACAGGAAATCTTATTAATGCGTGAAGACATTCATACCAAAACTTTGTGAGTTCAAGAAATATTTTCAATTTAGTTCATTTAAAACTAGATCCAAGGTAGAGAGAGAAGTTTCATGTTCATGATATTTCGAGGTTCCGTGGAGTTTCTGAATTGAAGCGCCCATAAGGAAATATTGAAGAAGTCGAAATTTCAGCCCAAATCGGACTTCCTGTAAAAAATTGGACGTTCATCTCAGATGAGACAGCCAGATCGGATTTTCAACCGTGTCTGACTTTTAGTCATATCCTACTTTCGGCCCTGATTCAGTCATAAGTGAATTTCTGAAGTTCCATGGTGTGAACTGAGGAATTTCATTTTAACTCTTACTCTTACCGAAAATGCTTTTGAAAGGCACTAAGACAAGAGAGAGAAGAGCAACAGAGACATCAAAGGAGGCACAAGAAAGGGGAGAAGAAGAAAAGGTCAAGGGCTGCAGAATATGACAGTCAGTCTTCGATGCAAAACCACTGCGGTGATCCAGCATGACTGAAAGACATAAAGGAATAAAAGAACACACACACACACACACATGCGTACTGTGTCGTTGTAAATTTATAGGATAAACGAATACAAGTTTTATTATAATGCAGCTTTTGCCGAATAACTAGTTTCATTGAATGTGAACGAAAATATGACGTATTAATCTTCAAAGAACCGTTTATTTGCAACAGAATAATTTTTCTCCGTTTTTAGATTATATGATAGGAAGTTTAGTACACTGGTTTTATATCAGCCAAAAAGTACCAAATGTAAGAACTTTCATTTATTATTCTATAAATGTCAATAAAACAGTGGTGAATAATAGAATCAGTAAAGAGGTGGACACTATAACTTTCAGGATTAAGTGACAGCTCTTTCAGTACCAAGTTGAGAATGTTACCGTAGTCTCATTTGCATTTCATCTCTGTAGGTTCGATAAAATATAATACTTTGCTTGTTTTGTTATTGAGTACGCGGTTTTCATGTTTTGAGACAAAATTTAACATTATTATTATTATTATTTATTGCTTTTGCACAGCTTCTAACGCTGGAGATGTATTGCGGTGTCAGCTGTTCACTACAAGTGAAGTAAGGTAACACCTCTTACTTTTCGAGCACCTTCCGAAGTATTCGAGCGGTTCTAAGCAGTGCTGTTTTCTGCAAGTGCTCCACCCTTATTGCAGCCCCTATTTGTTCCATGTACTTCTCAAGATTTTTGCTCACTGTTCCCAGGGCTCCAACAATTATCATCATCGTTGTTGATAATGAGGCGAGCTGGCAGAATCGTTAGCACGGTGGACTGAATACTTAGCAGTATTTCGCCCGTCGCTACGTTCTGATTTCAAATTCCGCCGAGATCGTTTTTGCGTTTCATCCTTCAGCGGTTAATAAATTGAGTACCAGTGAAACACAGGGGTCGATGCAATTAACTTAATCCCCTCCCCCAAGCTGCCCATGTGGCTAAAGGTCGAAATAAATTGTTGTTGTTGTTGTTGTTGTTATTATTATTATTATTATTATTATTATTATTATTATTATTATTATTATTATTATTAAGGCGGTAAGCTGGCAGAATCGTTAGCATGCCGGGGAAAATGCATAGCGACACTTCGTCCGTCTTCACGTTCTGAGTTCAAATTCCGCCAACGTGGACTCTGGCTTTCATTCTTTCAGGGTCGATAAAATAAGTACCAGTTGATTACTTGGGTCGATATAATCCGTAATCCATTTATCTCCCCCCCCCCCACACACACACACATACACACCACGAACTTCTTGGTGTTATTGTCATTAAGGTGGCGAACTAGCAGAATCGCTATCGAGCTTTTTGGCATTTCTTCCGTTTCTTGGTTCTAAGTTCAAATCCCGCCAAAGGCGACTTTGCCTTTCATCATTTCGAAGTTGATAAAAGAAGTACCATTGGAGCATTGGGGTCGATGTAGACAATTAACCTCCTACCCACACCATTTCAGGCTTGTGCCTTTAGTAAACGGGATTTTATTATTATTAAATGAAAAACATTTGTGGCAGAATCATTAATATCGGACAAAATACTCTCCAGTAGAGTTAAGTCTTGTAACTGGTGTTTGCCTTAATCCGAATCCAAAATTCCCTCTTCTTCGATTCAGGAAATTGACTGGGCGGATAATAGATATAAAGATTACAGATTTCAGTAACAGGTATATCATCCCAGTTTCGGGAAAGTAAAAGACGATGATGTCAGCACAAGAGAATCCAATCGTGACCATTGAGCTCAATCAAACAAAAGATATTAGTCTCCGAAAAATAAGTAAAAAAAAAATAATAATAAAGGGCCGTCTAACAGCCTTTCACCATGTAGCTGTTGGGCTTCTGCAGTAGATTTAACAAATAGACAGAATTGTGATAAGCACTACTATTATGAGGAGTGGGGAACAACTTCCTGTTCTTTTTCTGCTGTTCTGTCGCACCGTTGTCTTACACAAGTTATTGTATGAAGGATTGAAATCTCGGATTTCTTTCCGCTTATTGTTCAAATAATGGTCTTTAACTTCTGAGCACAAATTTCATCGGGGTGAGCATCACCTGACGTTAGAAATGATAATGTTTAGAGTTGAAAAGGGAGATTGTGATTGTGTTCTTAGATGAAGTCTCAGTCCGGATTAAAAACAGTATTTTCCACTCCATAAATTTATCTTTACCTATTCCTTCGAGATTGTTGCCTTGCGGAAATATAACATAGTACTAAGAGCGTATATATATAGAGATGAGAAATATTGGTATCCAGAAGACCCAAGGTGGCAGGTAAGGCTATGTAAGCGCTACGGGAGGCCAGTAGTTAGACTCTCGGTTCGATAATAATACGTGTGAGGAGTCGAATGCAGGTCTTGTGTGAGTATGTATATGTTAAATAAATTGAGACAACAAAACCAAGGCTGTGTGGAATTTCTAGGACATTTATGAAGAGGGAGGTAGTCTTACTGCTGTTTCGGGGATATTAGGGATAGCCGTTCATCAGAGAAGATATGAAAGGGTTAACTAGAGGGAACTAGTAGAGTTCAATATAAGGAGATATTTTGGAAAAGGATGGATATAGGAAGTATAAAGGGAAATAAGAGAATAAAAATATAAGTAAAAATATATGTATATATCTCTACTTTTATTTTATTGATATTCCCATTTTTTTCCAAAATAACTCCTTTTATTGAACTCTACTATTTCCCTCATATCGTCTCTGATGAAGGGATATCCCTGATATCCCAGAAACAGTTGTAAGACTACCTTTCGCTTTATAAAATGTCCTATAAATTCCACACAGCCTTGGTTTTGATGTCTCATCTTATTTAACACATATTCACACACACATACCCCCCCCCACACACACACACACACATATATTTATGCATCAATGCGTATGTTAAATGATCGTTATGTGCTGGTTATTATTAATACCCAAATTATGAAATGTGGTTAAACTATCAGAAAAAAATGTTCATGAGACAGGTGTAAGACAACAACCTAGATTACACTTCTTACTACACAATTTTGTTAGCTTCTCCCATCTACTAATTTTTATCGTTACAGCCACATGAAGTTTAATATCAGTATTTTAATTTTATATTTCGTATAATATTACAAGAAACGATTATTCCATTGTTTCAAACTCCTTCTACAACCATGAGAAACCCTCAACACATACCCACACTTAGTTTATATTGACAGCAATCGACGATATCGGAGAAAGAAGTATAAAATATATAATGGACAAGGTTTTCAAAAGAAATAAGTTGCAGTTAGTTGATTAGCCATAAAGAGGAAATATGAAACATTTGCTCATTATGTTTCGACTGCTGTTAAGATAAGAAGCAAGATGAGTAAATAAATATCGCCAGAAGGCTGCTAAATCGAAATGATATTTCTGACAAACGGAAAAATCTGTTACAGGCGATCCTAAACAACCTGTTTCCTACAGAACACGATGATTTTAATATTGAATACAAAAGATGACCCCAGGATTGTCTTAAAATGCTTTGGTCCCATCCAAGAAATACTATTGTATAGTATAGTGTATGCTATACAATGATAATCAAATGTATATCAGAAAGGGAACCGGAAAATATGAAGCTAACAATCTTGTCACCAAAACATTAACCTCTTAAGATGTCGCACGCGCGCATATGTTCATCCTGGTCTTCCATTCATAACCAGTGTCTAATGGCCTGTTGATGGAACGGATAAAATGTCACAAAAATAAGAGTATCAGGATGCATATCGATATTCACGACAAATGCAAAATGGCAATACTTCTTGTACAAGAATTATTAGATGCTCATAAAAACGCAGTTGGAACTTACCATTTCCGGAGACAATAATGAATATTGCAATAATTAACGAAAAACACACACACACACACACACACACACACACACACACAGCGTAAAAAATGTTTCGACATTAAGCACGATTTACAAATGTCTATGGCCATAGTGTAAAAAGCATTTTCTACAAAGACGTGATATATTATGCAACAGACTTTTTGATTGAACTTGAACAAGAGAAATAGAGATTATTTAATCATAATACATGAACATATACAGAAATATAAGCTTATCTGTCTATGGCAGTATTTCCTTCAGTGACGGTGACTTTAACAACTTAATGTATACAGTTACTCGATTTCCTATGGCGTGCGAAAGCTTCTGTTATTCTCTTAGACATGAAATGAATATAGACCAACTGATATTATTGTTGAAATAGTGTTTGGATTCCTAGCCGCTAGCTCTCTTGAATATTTCATTGATTATTCTGTAGTGCTGTTATCGTATGTTTGAAAATTCTCTCCCGGCTTTGTATTATTTTAATGCAGTTTCGTGTATTGGTCCGATTACACTGATACTTTCATAAGTTGTACGCAATACAAAGTGTTGATCTTTATAATTTCCATTTAACAGTTCCATGTTTCCGACCCATTGCCACATTTTGTTCCCACACGATAAAGTGTGTATATATATATATATATATATATATATATATATATA
>NC_068992.1:68298262-68315405 GCF_001194135.2 Octopus bimaculoides
ACACACACACACACACACACACACACACACACACACACACACACACACACACACACACACACACACACATGTTAGATAAAATGAAACAACAAGGCCAAGGGTGTGTTGAATTTTCAGGACATTTGTAAAGAGGAAGCTAGTCTTTATCTTTATAAAACGTTACTTGCCACCTTGGGTCTTCTAGATAGCAATACTTCTCATATATATAATATAATATAATATAATATCAAAACAAGCAACAAGATATCAAGCGGCTCCATTTAATTGAGCAATGCAATCATTACCTCAATGTAAATGCAGTATCATCTTTAGCTTCACAAATAAATAATTTTAACCAGCCGGACATATAAATATAATTTTTCTCAAATACTTTAGCAGAGCTATTAGTATAGTATAGTATTATAGCTAAGAATAGACTACACTTCCAAGAATCGCATGAAGCCCATATATATATATATATATATATATATATATATATATATATATAAAAGAATGAGATCAAGAGACCAATGGCATAAGTAAATTTATATTTTATATATACACACGCTAATACACGACTCATGTTATATTCCCCATTCATGTTACAATCACATCTGGGGCATAACTAGTCGGTATACAGCACTTATTCGGTAATACCTGTATCTTTAGGGTCTGGATGATTCCATTACCCTTCATATATCACTAAACCTCTTCTGATGTGTGGCATTTGGTGGATGAGAGAGTTTGACGTTGTTACCCTCATCTGTGTTTCTTGCTTTGAGGCAGGCTGATCCGGAACTCATAACAGAAGGAGATCCAGTTTTGTTTTGAAAAAGCCTACGTGCACGCTATGCAGGTCTCTCTGGCTTTGTGGGAGGATATTGAAAAGTTGTGGGTCTTTGAAGCCCAAGTTGTAGCAGTATCCGGTTCTTATTCTGATGGCAATGTTGGGAATTTTGGTTTATGCTGTGGCGCCCCGTCCTGCAATTTATGTAACTGACAATGCTAAAGGTCTTCTATGATTTTTCAGATGTATATTACTGCATATCTTTCCTTCCTTCGCTCGAGGGAGTAGAGTTTTAACTCTTTCAGTCTCTCTCATTAGCTAATATGTCGCATTGTGTTAATCTTCTTCGTGTAGCTTCGCTGGATCGTCTCGAGTTCCGTCGTTACTTTTACAGTTTGGTGACCACAGTTAAGAGTAGTAATCCAGACGGCCGAGAACGAAAATTCTCCAGATGACTATCATGGTTTCTTTTTCTCTTGTATAGAAACTTCAAAGGATCTATCGGGTCAAGCGTCTGAATTTCAATATATCAGCATTTATTGGTTTCTTAACGTGTAGGCATTTACCAAAGATGGGTATAATTTTAACAGAAAGTCGAAATAAATTACGTATAAATAAAACTGCGCTTGTTTTTGACAGTCAACTATTTTGATCGATTATTGAGATAAGAGTAACGTGTTTAGGTCAGTCTATGGTTCAAATAGTATTCTCCAAGACTGCACACGCACACACACGTGTGTGTGTGTGTGTGTGTGTGTGTGTGTGTGTGTGCGTGTGCGCGCGCTTGTTTGTATGATCATTATCGGTACGGCCCTGACACCAGCTAAGTGACGTTTGACTTTACCTCAGTATTACGTTAAATTTATTCATGCCGTGGAGTGTTCATCCAGTTACACGTTAAGTCGATGAACATTTATGTTTATCGAACAAGTGAAACCTCATCGCCCATCGCCTGGAAACCACCACCGCCACCAATCACAGATCACAAATTCCGATCGTAAATTTATACAACTATGAACTAATTTTTAATGACATTACTCTAACAATGAATTTATTCGCACAATTTATGAACGACTAACTGAATGGCAAGACATTTCTATGTTAGTTTGTTATAAACCATTACCAAAATAAAAACTGTAATTTTGTACTAAAGTTGTCGACTAACTTTAGATTATAAAAATTTCAAATAATTATGTCAATTTGGAGAAAAAATCGATGTTGCAAACAATGAATTATATTTCAAAGTTAGAACGGTTTAAGTGGATATATCGGCATTATTTATTGTCATTTATGGAACGGCCAGAATCATGCACATTAATTATTGAATTGTTATTAGCAATAATAGGTTTGATAAAATGTAACAAAACAGAACTTAGTGTCCAAGCCTATACGTAACAATAATAGCATGTTGTTTCAAGTTAAGGAGAAAATAGATCATATAGTTGTTAATATAATGCACACTGTTTAATCAAATACCTATTATATTGTTGATATGAATCTAAACAATCACAACCAGAATATTTATGTTCCACTGAGGAAACTTAAGATGTTTGAATTAGAATGTAGACATACTGTTTTGCAAAATATCAAGTTCGATTTTGTTATTCTCCCCATAATATTGACAATATGATTTATTTTAAATAATACAATTTTTATTCTGCTCTCTCTCTTTCTCTCTCTCTCTCTCTCTCTCTCTCTTTCTCTCTCTCTCTCTTTTTCTCTCTCTCTCTCTCTTTTTCTCTCTCTCTCTCTCTTTTTCTCTCTCTCTCTCTCTCTTTCTCTCTCTCTCTCTCTCTCTCTCTCTCTCTCTCTCTCTCTCTCTCTCTCTCTCTCTCTCTCTCTCTCTCTCTCTCTCTCTCTCTCTCTCTCTCTCTTATGAAATACAAAAGTGGTGCCTAAATTTGAAATCAATATTCAATGATACAATTATGAACAAATTTTACAATTACCGTTCTTGTTGAACCTAGAAATGACGAAACACGACCCCTTCTCTGGGACCCATGCACTTAGTAAACTAACGCCACATTTTGCCGAATGTCATGTTTGCACAGATCACCTATCCATATCGTGGAAGCAAAATTGACTACAACTGTAGTTCACTCTCGCTTCAAAACTCTTTACTGTAGCTTCTGTGTTTCATCATTCCTAAAAATAAGAGATTAGTTTGTGGATAGATTTTCATTTGGACATTTTAAGTTCCTACTTTCAGAGCTTTCAAAATTGGTGCCAAACGCCTTTAATTTCCAAATGTTTACTTACATAGAGTACCTACCAGTGCTGTCTAAGTTTGTTTTTAGCTTTTACAAGAAAAATAATTCTGACTTCAGCAAGGCACATGTACAGGACTTCCTTTGTGACGTTGGGAAAAGTTAACACTCGTGGGCGGAACATAATCATACTGCTGCGCTTTTGTTCTTTCCGCACAAAATTTTCCATACCAAGAATTTTCTTGGTATGGAAAATTTGTTGGAAAGAACACTCTCGAAAGATAAGGATATATTTTTCAAATGGAAGTGTTGCAACCACTGAGAAATCTGTGCTGTTATCGTGATTGCTTGTGACTCTGCGATTTTCTTTCTTTTTTTCTTTTGGGTGCTAGCGATCCGTCAGCTCACTGCCTTGGTAATGATAATAATGAGTGGAAGACTTCTGGTATCAAGTAAATGGAAGTATTGACATGTAAATGTTTTGTCATGGTACAAAAAAACAAAAACGAGCTACTGCAAATGTTCTGCTCAATACAACACAGATTTGCTTATCAGTTGCTTAACTTTAACCAATTCAGCATGTCCCTGAGTGGCTGACGATGTGTGCATCTCTGATCATGAGCAGAAGTAATGGGGCAGCATCATAGCCGTATGTTGAGAGGAATTCTTTGTATTTGAATAATTTACCTCTAGAAACATTGATGTTTCATTCACCATCCTTAAACCAACCTTATTCAGGGGCCTCTTGAGCGAGATGGGCTACTCAACCTGAAGAAAATTCTAACTGGGTTTCCACTTGCAAAGGCATGCGCTGTTTATCTGGATATGAGATCACCATGTCGCGCTCGTATGGTTGTGAGGCATGCGCCTAGTGTACCCTCATCAGGAGAGTAGTCATTATGGGTATATTGGGCTTCGTGTATTTGTACCCCGGTTTCACTTTGATGGCATGTCCTTCTCTCTCACTCGATGATAATAATTCAAAATTTTTAATAATACCCTAGTAAATTTCCTTTAACATTTCGCCAGATACTTCTACGTTTAAAGATTGTGCTCATATGCACTTGTGGTGCTTGCGTTTATATTTCTACGCATCACTTGGAGTATACATGCTTTCTGTTGCCTATGAGTGTTAACGCACCTCAAGTGATCTTTGTATTTTGCTAATTTGTTCCTTTTAACAACATTTATGTTAATTCAATATTAATGCTCCAGCATACTATCGATTTCACAACTATTGTTCGTAAGAAGAAAAGTTTTGCTTGTAATGTAAAACCGGAACTGAGGATCTTTTGAGACAGTTACGGCTGTCCTAGAAAACATTAGACAAAGCACAATGGACGCTACGTTATATGCTTTCAGTGCAACGCAAATCTAGACAAAATAGTAGATTTTTAATTCACCGCTCGCTCTCACACCACCGCCTACACTGACTTTTGTAGAATATATGCTGTAGTAAGCAACCGGCCTTAGTTTTCAATCTCAATGCGACTAGTTTCGTTTCTTCTACCAGACATCAAAAGTAATCCTTGGTTCTGGTTTTCCCTCTGAGACTAAATTATGTAGAAATTAGAAGAAAAAAAATTAACTAATCTTATATTAGAATGCGTGGTGATAATTGTTTTTTTACATTGTTAGGATAAATGCATATTTACAATATACATAATATTTCTCATGTATATTTTAAATATACAAGGAATATATAGAAATTTGTGTCATTCATTCTTTGCCAAGTGCATTTTTGCAATAAAAAAAACTGAGGAAATGTTACAATTGTGTAATTTGAACCACCTAGCTTACAATGTGCTTTACTACACTCACTATGCTCACATAAAAATTATCGCTATTTTAATCATTATTCATGCTTTGGAGATTAATGGTTTCGCTGTTGTCCATTGTTTAGCAAAGCAATTTTTTTATTATTTCAGCTTTGGTTTCCGTAACAACTGTTCCACATATTATGGCGCCAGTATATCGAAAATTGCCTCTATCACTTCAGTCATCATGAAATTTAATTCATATCAATAGGAAGAACGATTTCCTAGCGAATTATTTGCTTGGTTAATTCTTTTCCTATTCAGAATGGCAAATGTTTTATGTTTTTCATTTGAAAAGAAATTTACAATTATGTAAAGCATTCTGCGGGGAAATAAAAATCAATAAGCTATCCTGAGGATAACCTATTAAATATCTTAATATTTAAATATCCCGAAGCATTCAATAGAAACCAAAAGGTTTGCTAAAGAAAACTAGACAAGGCAAAAAAAAATGGATAGAAATGATAATTCTGAAAACAAATTATTTCGTTCGCTATAAAATTCTAGTCATTTTTTTTTTTCATATATCGTCTTAATTGTTAGAAATTTTCAGCGGATCAGGTAAACATAAAACCACAAATACATTCGATCAATAAAGAGTTTTTATAGATTCAGACATTTATTTGTTATGCAATTTTTATAAGCAAGGTATTGTGCGGATAATTTACTTTCTATGTTTGTTTTTTTTATTTGTTTATTTTTTGTTGTTCTTTTGTTGTCTTTGCATTGCACGTCAGGTAAATTTATTGGCAAATCAATATAAAAAATCCAAGTTATCTATGATCTTGTAAAAATTTATGAGTGATAATGTTGGAGTGTCTCCTGATAAATATCCATTTCATGATAGGTTTGTGAGTAAAGTTACTGAGGCATAGGGCAGTGTATTGTTTTCCATATTCACAAATTATTGACCTGCTTAAATGACAATCGCTTACAACAAGAAACATTAGCACTAATTGTTACTTCAGTAAAAAAGAAAAACAGAGAGGCTATATTCTACAGAAAAGTCAATGGAGAAATGCATTATATATATATATTTATATAGGAGATATGAAATAGATGTGTAATTTATATTATTGGTCATTAGCAATAAATGAAAGGTAAAGCTGACAACTGTAGGATTAGTAGTAAGGACATAAAGTAATGAAATTAATAAGTCAAGACAGTTCCTACAGCTGTTTTCCTTGGAGCATTCAATCAATTTTCCTCGTTAATAATATTACACGGTTAACTCCCACAAACACAGTCATATGTTAAGAATTTCGGTACAAACTCACAAATTCCTCGGATGCATACCAATGTGTGTCATCTTGGTCAAGCGTGTTTTGACATTAACTCAAGTCAACCCAAACCTGGTCTATGAAATTGAGATGGAACCTGTGTAGAAGCTCATCGAGCTGTTCAAACCTGTAATATATAACTCCAGTTTTGTCAAGCTGTATCCTGCCGTTTCCATTTGAATGCCAATGGCACATCTCTGGAGAATATTTAGCTACTTATACTTAGTACATAGGAAGATAATTCAGGTAACCGAACAACCGAATAACAATCGACGAAACCGATGGATGATGTGTGTGTGTGTGAGAGAGAGAGAGAGAGAGAGAGAGATTGCTCTTGAGTTCTACAGGTGTAACCCAGTGAGAACTGTTGCATAACTGGGTCGTTAGCGGCTAAACCAGTGACACTACAAAGCCTGCTTGATGAGCAGAATAGTTCTTGGATGCACGGCCATAGTATACCAAAGGTCATCAAAAGTTGGATCGACTCAGCTGGAGCAACGGTTACCCAATTATATTATGTATTTATGTGCGAGTACTTAGAAATTTCGGGTTTGGCATGCAGGTGCAAATTTAACTTATCCTTTTCGGTTGGACTCCAAACCGCGGTGAAGATAATATTCAGGAGTTGAACTTTAATAGAAAAACGCTATTAAATGAGTTTATGACAAACATTTATATCAACTTTCTGCTATCAGCACTTGCCAAACGCGTTGCTGACCCCACACAGGCTTTCGCCACTACAAACAAATCATTTCATCTGTGTACATTGACTAACACCAATAATATTAATTGTTGGGTCTTCAAGCGTTTATGTTCCTAAAAGAGACAATTTGATGTGATTTTTCAAGTTCAATGTAAGTTGCTACTCTGTAGGAGTGCTGGCTGGTTGCCGTAGACAATACACGGAAGCAGGTCAAAGGAAGAAGTCTGCTACTTCAATATTTAGCTTTGGTGTGTATGTACTATGCAAATTTCGTTTTGGTTTGCACTCCGCAAGTAAAAGTTATCGCTCAAGATAAAAACAGATGCCAAACGTGTTTGTAACTAGCCTCGCTTTCATTTCATATTGGATGTAAGTGAAAAGTTATTGAGTGACCTAAGAATCAATAATTCATACCCATACTGGTATACTCAATTTTTGAATCAGTGGGTCAACACTCTCTAACGAACATAGTAGCTATTCAGTAATTACTGAGGTTATATCATATAGTTCTAACAGTGGGCGTTACGTAAGAAATTCATTGAAGGAGCAGTTGTCTAGTAACAACGATAACAAAAGGACATCACGCATATAGTAATGGTAGCCGACGTTTGTGTGGGGTGGCAGAGTAATCCACTCTCAGATAAGTAAGCAGCAAGATAATTGTATTCCAACAGCTGCTGATAACTGAATCAGTTTAGTAGGTCGAAAGTGTAATATTTGTTAGGCAGTTTTAAAGATGTCGCATATTTGTCGTATCTGAGAGATCAGAGTGAGATATTTTAGTAAAAACATGAGTAGAGAATATATCTCAGTTTGTTTGCGCTTGTGTTTAGCCATGATTGTCAGTTGTGATTTAGGAGACTCACGATCATAGACATTCTACCAATGATTATCCCGCCGTCTTTTATTCTTCCAGTATGGGCTAGAAGCAATAAGCAAACATATTTCATGAAATTAAACGACAACGATTAAGGTGTAAACTAAATGATTTAAGTAATCATAAATTATTTACTTTAATATACATTAGAATTACTTTGATGCTCATTTCACTTTATAGAGGAATTCATAAAAATGGTGCAGAAATATGTTCAAAATAATTTAAAATTGAAATTGTGTTTCTTCTGATTACATGAACGAAATTCTACCGAATGGATTTAACGATATCCTCTCATATTTATTTCTTTATTGCCTACAGGGGGCTAAACATAGAGAAGACAAACAAGGACAAACAAAGGAATTAAGTCGATTACATCGACCCCAGTGCGTAACTGGTACTTATTTAATAGACTTCTGAAAGATGAAAGGCAAAGTCGGCCTCGATATCACCTTGTATTAAACGATGAGATAATGTATTATTTTTTTTGAAATCTCAGTCAGAATCGTTTCTTGTAATGCCAATTTATTTTAGAGGCATTTTATTCTGGAGTTATAACATTATAGTATTTTATTCCAGTTAGATATTCTACAAACCGTATTTGAGAGTATATATTTCCATTTATTACTTTTAATATTTATTTCGCTAGTAATAAGCACCAGATTTATCGGGCAAAATGTATATCAAATCGAGACTGTGATGTGGCTAGAACTGACGTCATTGCAGTTGTAGGGATAAAACAATGATAAGGGTGATTCTAGTAGGATTTTAAAACATCATTATTTCACATTTTACTGGAGAGACAAACCTTCCTTTTTAGAGTAAATATACTGAGCTGAGTATTTTACTAGTTCCTGTATCTCTGTTAACATAACTCATCTTAACGATCATGGTGCCATTGATATGATTAACCAGCATTAACAGATAGAGAGATAGTTCATACAGATAGTTCATACATTTATTTTAAAGACGAAAGGTTATAATTAAGAGAAGGAAATTAATTGAATTGCTCTAAATATAGACAGGCTTTGTTATATTTTCCTTTTATTTAATCCAGTAACACTAAAAAAATTGCTAAGATTATACTTAGAATGAGCAAACCGACAAAAACGTGTAAGACATATCAGTGCTCTAACGTCTCAAATGCTACAATTAGATTATGTATATTCGTTCGAATGACAAGAAACAACAGCCAAATCTGAAATCATTTTCCAATGTTCTGTTAGGTAATTAGTAGTAGATTCCACCAACGAAGTGTACGTTCACGGTCCAATTTACTAATTTTTCATTTACGTGTTACTTCAGATATATCCTGGGTCTAAAGAACGCCAACACTTAGAAACTTAATATTTAGGTCCTTAGAAAGGATAGTTTTTTTTCTATCTTATGGTATTTCAAAATATTCTTTTCTACTCTAGACGCAAGGCCCAGAATTTGTGGGGGAGGGGGCCAGTCGATTTGATCGACCCTAGTACGCAACTGGTACTTAATTTAGCGACCCCCGAAAGGATGAAAGGTAAAGTCGACTTCGGCAGAATTTGAACTCAGAACGTAAAGAGAGACAAAATACCGCTAAGCATTTCGCCCGGCCTGCTAACGTTTGTAATATATCCATATTACAATCAAGGTCCTGGTACAATAACAATCTTTCATTTTTTTCTCATTTGACATTAAGTGCTTAGTATATTACCTGGAGAGATGTGTTGGCAAAACCTTTATTTTTCGAAAATAAAACTGTCCTGAGTTCTTACACCTCCGAAAAAATTTTTACTTTTCATCCTTCCGGCTTTCATATAATAAAGTACTGGGAAAGGTGAGCTGCAATCAACTTTACATTGCTGAGAAATATTAGGTCATTTCCCTATGTTACAAATCCTTGAATTAGAACAGGTTGTTTTATAATCAGAATCGCAAAAGTGCTGGATCAAATTTTTGCGGAATGTATTATGTTATGTCACATCCACTCATACTCTTAATTGAAATTATGCTTTCTTCAATCTGCTTTTTATGTTTTTGTGTTCGACAAAGTAAAGCAGTGATAATGACCAAACTTTTTTCAAAATTTGTGACCTTATTCTTATGTTAGAAATCATTTTCTATTCCTTTTTTTTTAATTGGGATGAAGTGTGGCTGAATGCAGAACAACATCATTAATGTAAGCGCTAGTATATTAATTTGACCAGCGGGAAATGTTTAATTACTCAAAACTTTGTTTGCATTCAATGGGATAAGCTTGGGTTCAAAACTTAAAAGTGCGTACGATACACAACGGAAGCAACTTTTATTACGAAATAATCAAATATAGGTCGAGCACCAAAATATCAGAAAGTTTGGGTGTACACCAAGTTTCACCTCGTTATAATATGGTTTGCACACGAACTGTTGTACCTACCTCTCACGCACGCACGCACACACACGCACACGCACACGCATGCACAGACACGTATGTGAACAAAGACTGTTTAAACTGTTATATTCGTTAATTCTTTGAAATCATCCATCTAGAAGATTTCTGGGTCTGAAGTATTTTGTAATATCTGTCAAATTGAATACTTTCGTCATATCGGAAGTAGGGGTGGCTCTTCCACCACTCAGTCAACCATTGAGAGGAACGGTCAAGATGTTTCTCTTTCCCATTTATTGTGTTGTGTGCCATTAATCTTTTCTCCCTGAAAAAGTTGTTTTAATAGTAAATACAGTAAAAGGCAATAAATTGTTTCCATTAAACGGTTTGTTTGGCTATTAATCTATTTAATCAACATGTTCGAGTAACATCCGTTTTACTCAAAACCGTTTTTTTTCACTCATCTGGTCAATATAAACTTTTAAACATCTCAAAGGTAGTGCAGCATATGTTCACAGTCTGATAAGTGAAAAAGTAAGAGAATGCAGTGATTTCGAGGGGAATACGGGCCCAGGATTTGCTAATATTGGATATACTGTGGACAGAATATCCAATACTTTCCACAAGATATTCTGTCCACAGGTTATCCAGTGCTACCACGGAAATCTTGTCCACAGGATATCCAATGCTGGGGAGGCTGTGTTTCTTGAAAAATATGCGTGTTCTTTTTTCTTTCTTTTGACATAGCTGAAATATGAAATGATAAAACATTGTGGTTTTGTTTTATATTTTCTTTAAAAAAATATTAAAATATAGGTTATTTCCTGTTGCATTGACAATTGCATATACATATGGATGGATCATTATTAATATAGACTATCAACCACTGATTTTTATTTGTCATTTTGAGGCTACGAAGAAAATATTGTTGGGATGGGAAAATTAGCAGAACAAAATTCTATTTTAGATGTGTAGTAACTCATATTTTTTCTATGAAGATATCAATGATATCATAATATCTTTCATGATGATATCATTAATGATAAATACTATATTTGCTGGCAGCAAGGTTAAGGATTACTTCGATGGCTGTCTGCTTTGACATCAACATACAAATGCAATCCTGTGTTTATTGACACATATTTCAATGAATTACAACGTGGTCTGAAAAACGTTTAGACTCTCTATTTTCCTATCTCCCTCTCCCTCTTTTGCTCTCTTTTCTATCTATCTATCTATCTATCTATCTATCTATCTTACACATACTAAGATTATGCCTCAGTCACAACTTTGATATGAGAACGAATTTTCCATATGGCAGGAAATTATCATATAATAAGTCACTCTGCTTCTATTACTGTACAGATATTGTCTCTGTTGAAATATACGCAAATTAAATCAATGTTTCAAGATGAAAGCAATATCCACGTGCCAACTAACTGCCCGCTTTCCTTATAACGAATGTCTTTATGCCAAGATTTATAAATTGTTAATCATAAATATTTGATTATGGTCAGTTTATTTTGTACAATGTTTTGAGTTATAAGTGAAACAAAATGTTAATAATTTTAAATATATAAGCAACATATCCAAATGGCAGTATTCCAATAAAGATTTCAATATAGTTTTGTTCGGCATCAACACATGCCAGAGAAATAAACCATACATTCTAGCTGAAGCTCGGTAAATCGTGACGTAGATCAGTTTGTAGAATAAGTGATGCATGTCATATTATGTTTTACCATCATTTCGCCTTTTTGCTATGTTACTTTGTTTTTGTTTTTTTAAGATGATGCTATTGTGAAAATAGAAGATTTTCAGTTGAATGTGTAAAATCGATAAAAAGTAAATGTATGAGGAAATTTGTTTGTAAAATCTACAACTAAAGCAATAATTGTTTCACTTGACTTAAAGTGTAACCTTTAACATCCTGGTAACTTTATTGGTGATTCAGTGTAAATTATCAAGCCTACCAACTTATCACGTCTAAGGCTTCTTCAGCAAGAGATATTAATATTGGCGATATTTAATTCAGGATAGAAGAATCTATTTCATTTTTGAGTTGTCGCTCTAAATTATTCCACTTGAAGGAATTATGCAAGACTCTATGGTTTCTATGATAAATTACCATAAGATGCAGAGTTATTGAGATGAAGTAATATACACAATGAACTTATCCGTTGTTGCTGCTATTGCTGCTTAGTTGACATAATTAGTCTAGCAAAATTACCAATGTACCGAACTAATATTTCATGCCGTGACTCTCTATTATAAACGTGCTGAGATTAACTTCACTCTTCAGCTGATTTCACACTTAATACCAGATACGTACATTGTCACCTCAATCCATTACATATTACCATTAAATTTTATGGTGCAATAACATTATCAGCACTCATTAATATTCACATTATTATAAAGAAACAATTATATTTAGAAACAGAACGATTATTCATGCTGTCTTTTTATTCTCATCTACAATATGATCAACGTAGTTTTCATACATAATAATGCATACTAGTTCCACTTCAGATACTTAACTTTATTTTAATCACCTCGTAATTTTGCAAGTTAGTATATGGAAAACGTTTAGCGCATGTAATAACAATGGGATTGTCAATTACGAAGCTTTTCGTTTGCTTTCGAAATAGTAAAACGATTAAAGTACCATCTGAGCGTAAAACTTGCAATATAAATATTAAATACGAATCCAGACATGGGAATTGCTCTTCAGTTTAATCCAACACCTTTATGTTGATAATCTTCGAAAGCAAATTTAGCTTTTGCTATCCAACAACTAAGATACATTGAAATATCTATGTATCAAATTAAGCCCGTTAATAAAATCAATATATGCATAATATGTTTATATCCATATATAATTATGTACAAGCATGCCTTCACGCGCGCGCGCATATATTCTTAGTTGAACACCATATTAATGAGAAAATAATATGAAATTGTGACAATATTTATAACTCAGGGGATTGGATTATAAAAATTACTTTGCAATCGTCAGAAACATCGCATAAATTTCACTGAGTTATTAACATGAAGTTGCAGTTAACCAATATATATATATGTATATATATATATATATATATATATATATATATATGCATACCCATATATGCATACCCATATTCATCAATATAAAATGTAAACGATGACAGGAGATAAATTGTGTTCATATCCTGTTGTTGATGTTAAGTTATTTTCCCGAACTGGGCTTTTAAATTGAATTTTGTGTTTCAAGCAAGCTCACGTCGGAATTGCTTCAGTTGACAGGAGTATAAAGACAAAAGTAAGGATAAATAAAGGTTTCTGTTTCCAATTACCATCACAAGTAATCTTAGGGAAGTTATAATAAAAATTAATATGTTAATCTCATAATTAGACGTTCGGGCCTTGGTTATAGAAAATTAATAATGCTATTTTGTGATAAGCATCCCTTTCACCGGATTCTCGCAGCTGCAATTAAAGTGAAATGGACTTAATGAGAATTTAAATCGGTTCGGATGATTGTTTCATCGGGTTACGATCTATATACCATTGCTTCTCTAAAGGAAAATAAATCCGTCTTGTCAGAAACGCTATATACGACACACTTTCATGTACCGTTAATATTACGTAATATTTTTCTTCATTGCGAAACCATAGGTGAAAGCAAAAAGATCTAATAAACTATTTTTGTTGTTCAGGTCATTATTATATCATCATAACAATCGTTTCAGTTTTATGTCCCATAAAGACTTTATAGGACAGATAAGGTTCCCCAAAAGCCTTCCCTTATTAAATGGATGGATTAAGAGAATCAGAAACAACTCAGATTTATGACTTACGCACTTTCTGTTAGTTTATATCAAAGTAACACCACCAATAATGGAGATGGGAATGGTGATGATGATTATAAGAAGAAATTGTCATACACCAAGGAATTGGAGACGGTATAGTTACGAGACGCAAGCCAGTTGGATGAACTCGATGAAAGCCACGTTGAAATCAACATAAACAATGGATAATAAACCCTCAACATGAAAATACCTCCTGTTGAAGGAGACCACTTAAAGAAATTCGGAACCAGCATTTCGTATTGTGTCATTCTAATGTATCAGAGACGAGATCCCCCCCCCCCGCCAGTTTATCTTTTGTTTACACTCTCTGAATCAAAGTAAACACATTATGCATTATCACTCTTACTGCTCCCAAACATCCAGCTTGAATGCAAGGTCTTCTTTATCGCCCATGCCCTTCCCTTCAAGTGGTATTTGAAGTAAATGATGAGGACTTATCAGAGAGAGGGAGAGAGAGAGAGAAAAATCGTATCCTCTAACATTATAAACACGTTTACGGCATAACCTCTCGTTCAGTAGCCAACAAGCAAGCAAGGAAGATGTGTCCTTCATTGCCAAAAGGAGGGCCATGTACCTCGACAGACTTAGTTGATAACCGGAAAAGTTTCGAATCTTGACAGCAGATGCAGGCCATAAATCGGAAATTCATGGATATTGAAAGAATCTGAACAAGATGACTTCAGCACCCTGTACACAACCTGGAGAGCTGCTTTTATAGAAAGTGCTCTGAACAGACAACTCACCGTCCTTGCAGCACCTTTGTGTCTGGGGACATTTTAATATTCTTTAATAAACACTTACATGAAAGCTCTCAAGAAGTACCCTCCTTGACGTCATTGTCCCTCACACTCTCCAGAACAGACAGATTGTAACTTCTCGTCAACTGCATTGCTTAGGAAAATCCCAAGTACTTAGCAAAATTCCAGATGCTAAAACCCAGTCTCGATTCACACTTCACGCAGGACTGCAGCTCGCTAAAAAAGCTGAGCTGCAGAAGCAAGCGTTGCAAAACATTGACCAAGGTTGTTCGACTTTGTCGATTCGCTATATCTTCTAGGGTGCAATCAAGGGTATTTTCTAATCAAAACAAATTCAAGCATCTTCGTAAGAGCGTCTTTTCAACAACAGAAGTTGCTGCTGACCAGCATCGTCGTGTTACTTCAGTGCCTGAGCTGAAAGCCCGTCTACTTGTCCTACTTGCCTGGTACTAACACTTCTAGTATGGTACTGGGTACCACCAATTTTGTTCCCAACACCATAATGATGTTACGCACGTATTTAGGATACATTTTTCTTGTATCTTCGAGTCGCACGTGCCTCATTGTCTTCGACCATCGCAACAAAGGTTTCATTGCTAAACACAGCAGAGAAGAAAAGAGATATCATTAGTACATAAGGACACGATACGAAAGGGTTCTGATACGGTTCTTTTTAAATGAGCACCGAGATTCCAATGTATAGTGTAGCGATCCAACTTTTGAAGGAAAGGCTGAAATAGGTTGATTTTATGAAAGTTACAGGCTAGCTGCAGTCTATTTTGTCGTAATCTCTGTCAAATCTCCCGATAATGTGCGAAAAACTCGCCACCCCAAAATTCACTGAAATGTTCTCGTACAGTAAAAGAAAGATGAATGCAGCTACCAGTAATTCCACAAACCTTCCTATAACCTGATGAATATTCTAAATACGTCTAGGCTAAAACATTGCCGTTTGACTAAGTGTATATTGGCGTAATATGTAAACCTAGGCGATATTTTTCGAATAATTATTACTACCTGAACAGATTTGCCAAGCTTTTGAACCACTTCACCCTGCTCGTATTCATATACAATATGTGCATAGGTTTGGTGTCTCTCTTTGCTTATTAATACTAAGTAATGATTGGCCGTGTTTGACTAGAGACATCCGTCATTCTGCTCTTGTTGCGTACACTGTTCTCGTTACTCTTCATACAAGTACACTCACCTATAATCGGTCAAAGAAAATAGTTTATACATCTAGATTTAGAATTCTGACAGTGCTTCCGCTTTATTCCAGAAGTAGCTTTATCTCATCGGAAATTTTAGTGTTGCTGATAGTTGCCACATCAAGCAAAGTGCCACGAACCTATGTGGATGAAATTGTCAAAAATAACGATCGCTTCACTCATTTTCCAACGTAAAACAGATGGAAGACAACAGATGGTAAAATCGAAACTTTCTGTTTAAAATAATTAACAGATACATAATGAACTCTCAAAGATGTCGACTAACATAACGAAGGTGCTGGAGATAACAAGCTACTTGTTCACTAACGGAAAGTCATTTTACCTCCGAAATTAATGAATTGCAATAGATCGGCAGTGTCATAACTTGCTTTTCTAACTCTAGAAACCATTAGCATCAGTAAGAGGATAAAAGACAAAAAAAAAAGCGAAGACGTTTCTGAAGTATTCAAGACGTAATGAAAAGCGTTTTATGAACTTAGATTAATTACAAACCAACATAAGGCAGCGAGTTGGCAGAACTATTAGCACGCCAGGGAAAATTCGAAGTGGCATTTCGTCCGTTTTTGCGTTCTGAGTTCAAATTCCGCCGAGGTTGACTTTGCCTTTCATAATTTTCAGGTCGATAAAATAAGTATCAGTTGAACACTGGGCTGGATGTAGTCGACGCAACCACTCTTACTTAATCGCTTGCCTCGTGCTAAAATTTGAAAGTAATTACAAATCAACATTATTTTAACCGACTGTAGAGATGGCAGAAAGAGAAGAGATTAGCATGTATTGTGATAGTTCACAAATGCTGCAACAATTAACCATATGGTAGATAACAAGAAGCAGAGACAATAAGCACATTTAGGAGTAAATAGTAAAAACTGACGTCATTACATAACAGTCCTACAGAAAGAGAGAAAAGTGAATTATACAACCATATTTCATCACTTTTGATACGAGGTATATTCAATGCTGACTCACAGTGTCTGGTGTTAGCACTTTTATGAGTAGCTCTGTGGCGATAGATCCACACAGGTTGTATACATCATGACACACTTGGAGCAACAATACTACCTCACTGAGGACACAAACTGCAACGAATTGACTCGGAGAAAAAAAGTGGTTTACTAATTACGCAAATTGATCAAAAGGTTAGTCAAATAATCGATTATTTTACAGACTACTTACTTAACTAATAAAAGAATAGAAATGGTGCGTCTGTTTTATTGGCAAACTGCCCCTCCCAACACAAAAGGTATGAGTGTGTATGTATGTATATATTAAATAGTCACTGAAAACCATTCTTTCTGCTCATGCATGATG
>NC_068992.1:68315415-68324389 GCF_001194135.2 Octopus bimaculoides
ATATATATGTATGTATATATTAAATAGTCACTGAAAACCATTCTTTCTGCTCATGCATGATGGGAGGAAAGATTGTGAACAAAGCCGCATCATCAAGCATGAACAGGTCAAAAGCAGATCGTATGTGTCTTGATGGGAATTTTCCAGTATTCGTTGGTGCACAGTCCAATGTAACAAGTGTGTTCAGGTTTGTCCAAGGCAGACCTAAGAAGCCATCACAATGTTTTGTATGGGATTTCTACTCGCAAGGAGTACGGAAAGTATGTTGCGTTAAGCACTAAAACAAATAGTGTAACACTTGCTCTTACAAGAAGCAACCATCATTGCTACATCTGTGTCAAAGAGTGTAAGTGTCCAGCAGGAATAAAAAGTTACATTTGTGATGCCCATGTTTAAGAGAACTGACCAAAGGTGTCATTTCTGGAAATCAAGTTACAGGCATGCTTTATGTATGTATACACACATGCATGTGGATGGTAATGAATCCGTACTTTTTACATGGCTTAAGCACATTGTACTCTTCTTCTGCCAAGAAATTTGATTTGATTTGTATGTATATGTATGTGTACGTATGCGTGTGGATGTGTGGACAGATAGTGCATTTTCTTCCCACGGCCAAGTATACGCGAACATGTTAAATGTCATTGTACTCACAAACACCCTATACATACACACTCGTACATATATATATATATGAGAGTGAGAGAATGGTGGGAGGGACAGCGATCATATAGAATGATAGATATGTATTCAACGTTAAAATAAAACAATATTTGATTTCTAACACATTTGATTTCTAATTCCCTTTTCAGTTTAGTAATTGTGATTATTGCGTGATTGTGATGATGATAATATTGAAAGAATGCAACGTAAAAACAAATACGAGAGGGGAGATTTCTTCAAACAACAACAATTTCTGTACGAAAAAAAAATTAGGAAAGCAAACAACTGGCTTATTAAGACGAACCAAATAACTACGTCAGCGGAAATATAAACAATTATTTGCATTAAATTATAGTGGCACAATTAGACAACTCTCAAATAAAATATAACAACCTATCAGCCAGTGAGTGTAATTAACAGCACGGGAAATCTAACAGCACCAACAATGAGTACTGCAATTATTACAAGCTTACCACCATCACTCCGGTAAAATGCAGAACATTCTACGATTAATCCCAGCAAAGAAGAATTTGTAGAATAGTGTAAAGATGAATTTTCTTAAAGAATGAAACGTTTAATATATTGGCCTTTTAGTCATTCAACCGAAGAACATGCGAATATATTGTTACTAACTTTTGGTATCCAGTCTCAAATGCAGAATAACTGTGAAAACAGCTTACAACGTCGAGTAAATACCCTTAGAAAACGGAGAGAAAAGTGGCCAGCAAGCTGCCACAGGGAATCGAAATCTGTACACGGTTCGACTCTCTTTAAGTTTCGAAGTCAACCTTTATAGCCATTCTAAACTTGAAATTGAATATTGTATACTGACGCAGTATTCTGTGGATGGAAAGTAGGTCGACACTAACTGTGAAATGTTCATAAGAAAGATTCGCTCTTAATTACGTCTCGGGTTTATAAAATCTGTGCAAACATTTTGAGTTACTAATTGTCTGAGATATATCAATATATTTCAGGTTTATAGATATGTCTATGTTAGGCATTATATAAAATGTGTGCATTATATAAAATGTGTGCATTATATAAAATGTGTGTATTTTGCGTGTTATATATGCGTGTGTGTGCGAGTATAGTGCATGTTCTGCGTGTGATGTATGTATGTATGTATGTATGTATGTATATATATAATGTGAGTGTGTGTGTGTGTGTATACAGATGCATGTGGATGGTAATGAATATGTATTGACAGACGGAAATACATTTAGTCACATTGATGCGTATAGCCGTATGGATGGGTTTGAATACATAAAAATGTGTGTGAAGATGATAGTTGTTTGCAGTATATTATTTAGTAATGCATATTATTGATTGTGATGTCCTGTATAGAGATGTTTGTCATTAACCTTGAGATGTGGTAAATAATCAATAGCACTCATTGCTTTAAAACCAACTTTGATTTTTACCAACAGGCTTATTGATCACGTATAATACTACAAACCTGTCTTATACTTTGTAAACATAATAGATGAGTTTTTTCTTTTGTCATTTTATTAAGACAGAATAAGTTTATTATAGTTTCAGACTTCGTAGATAGAGATGTGCAACCTTTCTCTGATCCCAGCTCCCTCAGTAAAGATGTTAGATATGTTTAAGCAATGTTCTTTAGTATACATAAATATAATTAAAACTTTTGAATCTGTGACTGCCGCGCACATTGCACTGTGTCTGAGAGAATGGAACATGCATTGCAGTTTGCCACGAAAAAATATGCAAATAAATATGCTGTGCATTAAAAGAACAATGAAAATTTCTATAATGTGGTAGAATTTTCCCATTTGCCTGAAAACGTTACTGAATACTCAGGGAACATTTGTGAATCGCATGACGGTGATTGAAAGTCATTGGTCTCGACGTCGCGAAATTTAGATAACGAATAAGACAATGAAGTATTAAGTTTAAATGGATAATTTTGGACCACTATTTTCAGGAAAGAAATTTTGTCGGGATGGATTTAGGGAATGCTATATTTTAAAACTATGTTTGTTGATTAGTTCAAGCTTGTCGTTGGTTTCATGATTTTGTTGAATGCTTACATGTGACGAAGAAAATTGTTTCGGAACATAAATTTTCGTTAAAGTGCTAGTCAGATAGAAACATTAGTCCATTAAGGATTTTTATAATAATATATAAAGCTACAATGAGAAAAGAAAGTTCTTTTGCAGAGAACTTTCTGAGTTCTCTCTGAAATTCTCTTTCATGAGGTCTAATATGTGTATTTTCTGCTTTCTGACATCAACACACAATCTGTAACTTTTCATGGATAAAATTAAATGCATTGTGGAAGAAATTCCTTTCTTAAAATCTGGAGATGAAGAAATCCCGCAGTTGAAATATTTTATATTATTTTTCATTTCAAAAAGATGACGTAAATTTGAAAAATCATATACTCGCTAGAGCAAAGATAATCATGATATTCACATGCAAATATTTCTAAATTGCCGCAGGTAATTTTGAATTCCAAATCATAATACGAAACATTATGGTATTGAACAGAAAATTTGCCTGTGTTGAATATAATACAAGATTTATCGAACCGTTTTGTACCACTTCTCTCTAAACGAAAAGCAATAAGAAATCAAAACCTGTACCTCATGCACAACGGTAACATCTAACAGAAAATCTTACTGAATGTTTGGTGAAATAGGGAAGTAATTATGAAGAACATTTAGGGGGCCGAATCAATCTGACATTTACTTTCAGTAACTTCACCGAAGGCAAGTTTGGGTCGAAATCATCCTTCTTTAATAAACAGCAGTGATCGAAGTCATTCTTAGAGATAACGCCCAACCTCAAGCAACGAGTTACTGAAAAGTTATGGCATCGTTCGTATAGCAAAAGTCTATACTTTCAAGTTCCTGCTTCATCAGACTTTTACTTCTTCACCTATATTTATACAATATTGTATACCTTGTGAGTAATTTTAAATAGCAACTAAAATTCGGACAGAACTTATATTCAACCTCACTCCACCTCCACCTCTCTCTCTCTCTCTCTCTCTCTCTCTCTCTCACACACACACTTTCATACACATTCATTTTAGCATTTGCTACAACTATATTATTGGTTGTTACTTTCGTATCCTTCTTGACCATAAGAGAGTAAAGGAAGGTTATATCAAACATTGTCTGAAAACATCGGGGCTAGTAAGCAGTACTCTACACAGAACTAGATTAATACATTATAAGCCTCTGCTATCCTGCTAAAAGACGCCACAATACAATCTAATTACTTCTCATGATCACCACACATATATAACACTGACTAAACTACATCAGATTCACTAAAATGATTTTTAAGTTCAGTATAAGCTTTAACCTAACTTATTTGTTGCCTTGCGCATAGGATCCACTATTCATAGGTGTTCTGCTGCTGGAGATAAAGGTACCTTAAGTATTGTCAATGATTTAACTACAGACACTATTGAGCAACCAGTATATCAACATAAAATGTGTTGTTTGTAATAACTGTATCTTCTATACTCTGACGCTTTCTAATCTCAAATAACTAGATACATACCACCTCTACTTTAAAACACCTGTATATATTCTGTTACATGATTAATTTTTGCAAAACTAACCCCACTTGCCCCTCTCTTTTCTTTCCTTCACTTGTATTATGTCTAACCTTCAGACCTAGCAACAAATACGTTTCACAGTCTTACGAGAAATGTTTCGAGCTACAATTTAAGTCGCTCTTACATATTATATTCTGATACACAGATAACCACATTGGTCTCCCCTTTCTAGGACAGGCTTAATCACTATTACTTTTGAGCCAATTGAATTATGCCAAGTGTTAATCTCGGATAAAATTATGATGGTCATGGCATATAAAACTGTTGTTATACAAATAGCCTACAGTCAATGTTTATAGTCTTGCATACAAAGATATTCCAAAACTCTAACTACTAATCTACAGTCACACAAGCAATGATTTATTAAAGATGTTGCAGTAGAACTATAATTTCCCACTTAATATATGTCGCAATATAATTTGAATTTTAATATTGATATAAAAAATAATTGACTGTCTAATAGGTATGGAAATTGTTTTAAATTTGGTGGTAGTATTAAATGACGGAACAAATTGAATAGCTTGTGTTAAACATATCGTTTCTCGATTAAAATATGTTTGTGTATTTTCGGTAGAAGCCATCATATTCACATTATTAATTTTGATATTTTTCATTTATCTGTTCATTTCATATTTGTATCTTTATGTATTATTGATCCATAATATATCATGTGGAATGATTTATATTAAACGAGCAGTAAGTAACGAGACATTCTTGAATTCATAAATAACTGAAACAAATTACTGCAGTGATTCTACATGTTATAAACTGAGATTTTCTCCAGTCTGAATGTATGACTGACCAGAGCACAATTTGCTCCATTGACAAGTTTGAGCAGGGACTCCACTTGTACTTGTTTGTGGCGTGTTGGTACATATAACAATATCGATTTGTCTTAGTTGTGCAATTTGAGTGTCACCTTGGGTGTGTGATCTTCACAGATGTATACTGTAATTCCACTGTGGCTCCTTTTTCTCCTGTTTGTTCGTAATACAACATACTGCAGTATGTGTTTTTCTGCATCCCTATATATCAGGGATAAGATGCGATCCTAAGCATGCTATGCATATGTTCGTCACTAACGAACTGTCGCAACAGCTTTCTATATTTCTGTATATGTTGATTTGAGGACCAACACCTTCAACGTAGCCTTCGGATGCTTTCCTCCCAACATACCATCATTATAATAAAACCTTACACATGCAGTTCTCTCCTACTTTAATATAGTGATTCGTCTTATTATTTCATGACCTGTTATTAATTATACTCAACATTCATTTTAAGTTATAAATGTAAATGTACAAAAAGACTTTTACCTTTCATTCTGTAAGTTAATTTTTCTCAATAAAGTTAGAGGTAATGATCATAAAAGCACTACATAAGGAAGTGGACTATGTAGGAAAGTGCGATGAAAACTATTTCTTGTTCGTTACCGCAGTTCTAATTCGACTGAGCAAATATTGTATAAATGCTGTTACCGGATCACCTATCTTTCTTTACGGGGTGAATTGAAAACGATATAGCGATTATTTCTTGTTAGAAGAGCAACCCATATAATGCATGATTCGTTAGCACGCTAATCAACAACTTCGAATGTTACAAATATCAAAATAGGAATTTGTACCAAGTACTAAATATTCTTCTGCGGAATTTCGATTCCTCGTCGAAACAATTTTATTTGTATGAACGTGACTTTATCGAATTATTTTCCCCAACCAATGCAGTCAATAGTGACGCTCGGAAGTCGCTTCACTGGCATTTGTTTATCAAGCAATGTATCAATTTATGTCGATATTTTCTTTTATAATTTATTTCTACTTCACAACTCAACCTTCATTTCCAAGTATGTACGAACTTGCTTTCAGCCTTCCATAAATTGAATGGACGTATTTCCTCTATTTATCTTATTACGGCTCTGTATAAAAAGAAAAATGTTTTCCTATACAAAGAATAGGGAAAAAAATGTAACTTGCAGTAATCTTACTCCCACGCTCTTTGCTTTATAGAAATAACTAAATAAAGAAGAAAATCATTGTCGGATTCGATTCGTTAACAATTCACCATACTGCAATATTTGATGAGTATTGACTAACCAAATCCAGTGGGATTTTGCTTGTCGTTACGAATCTCTACAGAGAGTCTTTTGGGATTTGAATTATTCTATCCATTTTTTCCCTGTCTGTTTTGCATATTTAGCACCCAAACCTTTTTTCTTGTATTAATTAAAGTGCTATTCTCGCGGTCACACCTTTTGAAGGAAAATAGTCAATTGTACTGTACCTACTACTTGACATGTATTTATTTTATGAACCACGTTAAACACGCCAAGATTTGAATTTTAAACTTACAGAGCCCGGCTAAAATTTATTTGTGACCTACACACGTGACTTACAACATCAACATCCACTGAGTAGCAGTAATTGATTACGAAAACTACTGGCTGCATTGTATATTGCATGATAGTTTCTTTAAATTGTAGATATGAATGAAGTCTTCCAATGGAAATAGCTGAAATATTCTGAGATACACCTATCGGAGTTACCCCCAAACTATCTCATTCTTTGAAGAAGAATCCCTCATTAATGTTGTGTTCGTACATGCTAATTAGCTAGTGAGCTCTATTATAGGTATAAGATTATATAATTAAAACTAGGTGGAACAATAAGACTGTATTGTCTTATTATAAGCATACTTCAGTGCCAGTAGCAAGACACGATCTCTGTCTAGAGTTACAACGCGCATTATCTCATTAACATTATCTCATACGTTTATTCTGATGTTGAACTGAACTGAACTATTTATTCCAGTTAGAATTACAGTGTTCTATGGTTTCAAGGTATTTTCGCATCAGCAGGATTATGCAAGTAATTCTGTGCAGTTGGATAACATAGCGCTCTCTAATCACACATCTCTAATTAAGTCGGATTTCATCCTTACTGCTTTTAAAGAGAAACAAATTAAACGTAGTTCTTTGATGATTTTATGCATAACTGTGATTTCAATCCAATATAGTATGAACATAAAGATTAAAACCAAAATATACGATGAAACAAAGAATAAGGAAAATATTTGCTGAAACAAAAGCAACATAAAATAAAAGGTAAAATAACAAACTGTGATCAACAATTTGTAAAGACTAAATACATGAAATGCAATAAAATTAAATGTAAAAAATACTTCGAAAAAACAAGAAAAAAAAGAGAAACTTAAATTTTACAAAGAAAAATAGGATATTCAATGTCTTTGTATATCTAACGCACCTCCCGTTATTGAAATCTTCTTACAACTTCCTATCTCCCAACCTTTGACTAAATAGTCTATAAAATATCTTTAAACAGAACCATGGTTGGGTACCGCATCCTTTTAATCAACAACCATTGTGCTACTCTCAGAATCATGATTCCCTTAAGGAAATACTCAGTGTATAGAAAATAAACAAGGTAGCTAGTTAGAAAGGAGCCCATTTCTTGAAATGTGGAAGAATTTATTAAGCAGGAAATTATAACCAGCAGGTTATTTTAAACTTTTGATCGGTAAACCGTAATTATAATTTGTAAAAACTTCAGCATCAATGAGCGAAATAATAGCCATTAAGACATGTTTTTCAAAGAAACATAAATAGAAATGAACACACATGCGCACGCACGAACACAGACACATACATATTCATATTTAATTTTATAACAGTTTGACTGGACTCTATGTAACATCAAGCCATCTCAGTTCGTTCTACGTGCCTGCGAATACGACCATGTGGTCCTCACCATCTTCTTTAGAATATTTTTACCATCCCGCTTATCGTTCTATATAATTCTTATTCCTCAGAAAAATATGTAAATATAAGCCATTTTCAATAGACAGCCCTGAAGAGATCCGGTCCAATTAGGTTATTTTTTTAAATCTACAAAGTTTAACTGGGTTCGAATCTTGCAGATGAGATGTACTGTTATATCTATCGACTAGATTGAAATATGTGTAGAACTTCAATGCTTATTTTATAATTATAATTATATGTTCCTTTAAATTTTATTTGTATTCACTAATTTTCTATATATGCTATATTTCATTGCGCTTAACATGATATAAATAATATAAGCATCCATAATTGTCTCTCAGTTTTCTTACGTGAATATAAAATGTAAATTAAACTGCTTATCCGCATATATTGAGGAAATTCTCCCAGTATATCAGTTATAATATCAGTGGCTCTCTGGATTTTGTAATCCCTAAGGAAGACATTACATTCTCGATGTATATATATATATATATATGAAGCTAGCTAGACACAATATAAAACCAAGAAGGGTTATTTCATTTGTCACTAATAGTGACTGAGGGTGCAGGGTAGCAAATATAATGGTAGAAACAAGAGTCAAAGACCCTTATAGCCACAAGAAACATTTTGCCTATATAGTGACAGGGGAGATAAGGGCACCACACCGAGCGAGCGTACTATATTGGTAAGCCAGTTTTGCATAGAATTGAAGATGCTAAGTAATACTATTCCATTGCTGGTGGTTAAGCTAAATCCTGTCAGGATATGCAATTTATCATCAGAATCAAGGGTTCATTCAGTAAAATAGTTAGATGAAAATTGTAACCTAATGAAGGTGTGTGTATATATGTGTGTGTCTTTGCATGCGTATGAATGTATATATATATATATATATGTATATATATATATATATATATATATATATATATATATATATATAT
>NC_068992.1:68325227-68337865 GCF_001194135.2 Octopus bimaculoides
TATGTTTGCATATATGTATGTATGTATGTATGTTTGCATATATGTATGTATGTATGTATGTTTGCATATATGTATGTATGTATGTATGTTTGCATATATGTATGTATGTATGTATGTTTGCATATATGTATGTATGTATGTATGTTTGCATATATGTATTGTATATATGTATCTTTACCCGTCGAATATTCTTGTTTGTCTGTTCCTTCTCGAGCCATAGCTGGCTCATAAGGGCCGATTTCCTGGGTTTCGCTGGTGTACAGGTACCCCCACCTGGACGGGATATTCATATATCTACGTGTGTGTGTGTGTGTCATTGTGTCTGTGTTTGTCACCCCCATCAGCTATTGACAACTTGTGTTGGTGTGCTTACATCCTCATAACTTAGCAGTTCGGTAAAAGGAGCCGACAATAAGTACTAGTTTTCAGAAATAAGTCCTGGGGTTGATTTGATCGACTAAAATCCCTTCAAGGTGGTGTTCCAGCATGGCCGCAGTCAAATGACTGAAACAAGTAAAAGAATAAAAGAATATGTTAATATATATAAATTAGTTTCTCTGTGTGTGTGTATGTGTAAAGTGCATAGTAAAAATGCTTGTTCATACATAATTATTTTCATTGTCTTACACGTATCTCGTCAGGAATGAATAATAAAATATCTGTTATATTACGGAAAGCTTAAACGCAATTAGTATCAAATCAGTGATTGCATTTTTCTAAGAAGTATCTTTAAGATCTGTATTCGGAAATATACATCCTGTCACGGTATCGATTCTAATGATTTTGTTAGAATTGTTTTTTTTGTTTGTTCTTTTTTTGAGCGGGTGGGATAGTACAGAGAAGATAAATGTATTAGAAATTAAATCTTTGTGTCTCCATTGTCTCTGTAAAAGAATGAGATATACATCAATAGTTATCAGCTTTCCAATATCTCAGCATGATATCCTTCTAACCTATGATATACGTGGGCAGCCAGGCTGCTAGTTAGCATCCTTCTTCAAAAACTGTCACATACTCAAAGCAGTGTGTGGAGGAACATTGTCGTGATGAAACCACGACTCTCCACTTTGCCACAAGTCGGGCGTTTTCGTCTCACCAAATCTCGCAAACGCTTCAAACCTGCCAAGTAAATTGTCTGGTTAACAGTTTAACTAGGAGGAATAAATTCTGTGTCCTCTAAGATCAGTTCATGAATTTTCGAGATGTTTTCCTCCGTTCGAGAGGTCGACGGTCACTCTAAATGGGGCTGGTCTTCAAGCGACAAGTGGCCATTCCTAAACCGTGAAAACTATTCGTAACTGTGTGTTTCGCTCATAGCAGCATCCTTGAAAGGTGTTTGAAGCATGACAACTGTTTTGGCCGCCGTTTTTCCCAGCAGCGAGTAGGATTTCACGGTAGCACGCTGTTCCTTTGTTTCAGCAATCTCAAAAATCGACGAACAGGAGAGAAGCACTAGAAAACAAAGATGTACCATATTGCAGTCTGACTGAAATCGACGATGCCAGTTGGCAGACTAATGCCTGTGGGTCGCATCAATTGGCTTCTGGTGGCGGAAGCTTCAACTACAACGGGCATGTCCCACAGAAAACATTTCCGATTACTTTTGGTTACCCCCTCGTATATATATATATATATATATATATATATATATATATATATATATATATATATATATATATATATATTATGCTTGTATTTGCACTTTAAAGAGTTCTCATTTTCAAATGCTCCTAAGCTGAAAACCATTACTATTAGAGGTTATTATAGAAGGATCCCGTTATTCGATAATCTAGTTTCCCATAGTGATGTAGCTAAATCCATAATTCCGGCAATTACAATTGCAAACAATGAACAGAAAACCGTAGCTTCAAAAGAAACAGAACATGTTTAGATTAGTATGGCTTCTTATGGATACTTGACTACTATGAACTCTCGCACTATATCAATAAATTAATGGAACAATCTATTAGTTTGTGAATGTTACAATTACATGGCAAAAGTTGAAGAATTTCTAAAAAGAAACTAAATAGAGATCTTGGTACGAAGAATATGTGCAGTTGTAGTTTTAGCCGTAGATGGTAGCTATATCTATAAGATCGTAATGTTTAAGTGTATGCTTAAAAATGATACCCGTTTTTACATTGTAGCTACATCTAAACAACACAAAAGCATTCTCGTTCATAAGCTTCTCTTTATTAATGAAAAGTTAATTTTTTTTATCTACTTTGAAATCTTCTGTGACGAACCACTAATTTTCGGGGTTGTAGACACACCAACATCGATTGTCAAGTGATGGCGGAGGGACAAACACAGAGAGACACACATGGATATGTGCATACATACGATGGATTTCTCTCAGTTTCCGTCTACCAAATCCACTCACATACACTTGCTCAAGATGCCACATATACATGTTTATACATACATATATTCATATGTATATATATGTATATATACATATATACATGTATATATACATATATATATGTATATATGCATGTATATATATATATATATATATATATATATATATATATATATATATATATATATATATATATATATGCATGTAGAATTGTCTATTTACAGTTTAGTGCCAAAGGAAGGCGTTTTTAATACAAGCATTAGAGATGCACCGTAGGACAAGAGTAGCAAGGCTAAGGTATTATGATGGTAAATTTGACAGATAGATTGAAAAGAAAGAAAGAAAGCGTACAGGGTGCGGGTCTTTTAATGTTGGCAGAGATGGTTGTGTGACGTCAAATGATGTTTTACGATTCAGTCTGATGGTCTATTTTAAATTTAATTTTGAATATCTTTCTCTGTTTGTAACTACAATAGATGTGTAAGTAGTATTCTAATGTAGGCTGAGCATGTGCCTTATGTTGGATCAAAAGTTCAATGATTCAGCTTCCAATATTCTTTTACCAAAAAGAAAAAGAGAGAATATAGCCTTTCAAAAACAGTTTTACAATGTTATTGATGATTTGTTTGCATGTGTTTTATTGAATACGATTTAGTAAAATGCGAATACACTTCTGCAGGAGTTAATTTCTTTGACAAGGGTTCACTCAAAGGAAAGCATATATGACACTTAAGGTAAGTCTTAGTAGAATCTGAATTGCTACACTTCATTTCTTCTTCAAATACACTATATATCTTTATTATCACAGAACAAAATTCACCGCAGTGTTGACCTTGATTATGTTCATAAAGCAGTTTTCCCAAAAGCTTTGTGCTGTAGAATCTGATGAAGGATAGAGTTTGGTTACTTCACTCTATTTTTCTCTCGTGAAACAATGCATGCAAGTGCGAAAGCGTTAGATTATAATATTTCAACTTCTCTGAAGGTAAAATGAATTAAGTTCAACTAAGTTTCAAGATCATACCAATGGTTCAGTTAGTTACTGAGATCACTAAAGTCCCTGTGAGTTTTTAAGTTCAAGAAAAGACTGATGTGGAGAAAATTCTCAACTGGTCACGTAGACGAAACATTCTTTGGAAATAATGCGGTGAGGCAAAATTGCAGATGCGTACCGTGTGTTACATTTTGGGCCAGTTTATATTGTTTAAAATTTAAAACAAGCAACTCTATGGCGAGCGATAAAATGTAAGGCCAAATAAAACTTGAAAATTATCTGAGTCAGCTTTGAAAAATATCAGGAAAAACAAGTATTAAAAAGAGTTTAAAAATAAGAAATGAAATTTTAAAGAAATGCAGTTTGAATAAAAGCCGAAAAAATTTCAATTAAATTCTTTTATTGGGCCCTACGCCATATTTAAAAGGAAAAGTTTTCATCGAATATCTCCCGTTCATAATTGCTTAAATTTAATTTACAAGCTGGTAATACCAATTTGAGATATTATTGAGCATTTTAGTGTAAACAAAGGACAAATTCTAACGACGGATGTTGTTAAGGGTGAATACTTGGTAACAACTTCATACATGAAAAAGATTTGGTAGAGTTTATATAAAGAAATGTTATATGCCAATTGACATCTACTCATTTGATCCGACGCAGTACATTAGGCAAATATAGGACGAAACAAGTATGTTAACAATTTTGGGGAGATATAGGTAGAGTAAGAAAAGTCACTGATAAAGAGAAGTAGAGAACTGTGACAGCCTACATGTCAAAAGATTATGAGCATTTGAAGAATGTGACATGTGACAGCTTGTGTGACACACGGAAAACAATGAAAAAAAACAAATATTGGAGCATGAGTTTGAAGGAACACAGACAGATGTGTGACAAAATAAACAAAACTGCTAGAGGTATAGCTGTGTGAATATGAGAAGCCGATTCAAGAAGCGGTAAACACTCGAAGGCTAATAAAAAGTTTAACATTCAAGCAGATCGTATCGATAGAATAATCTTTAAATTAAATTTTTTTTTATTTTCTTTTTTTTTTTGGAGAATGACAATTTTAAAATCGTGTGTAAACTGATAATGTGACAAATGAACAGGTAGAAGTTATGATAGTGAAAATATGAAAGAATATTAATACTCTTTGCCAATATGAATGAAGAGCAGAAAGAATTAGAGAAGAAAGATTGAGCAAATGGCTTGAGAAGATATTTAGACATACAAGTCAAAATCATTCCTGTTGTTATAGCAATGCTAACAATAATGCCGACACATATGTTCAACAAATTGTGACATTAGATGTGACAGTCATATAACATAGTTACAGAACAATGCCAGCCTCTTTTCTGCAAGTAGTATTTGCGAACTGAATGACCGGCCATATTATCCTTAAATTTCAAAATATTAATGCATTTGGCGTAATCTAAGTGAATAGTTGTAGTCTTTATTCGCCTTAAGCGCTGGTGGTGATACAAAGAATTATCAATTTTTACTCGGGGTTACAAAGAATGAAATAACGTAATGTGGGGAAAAATACATTTGAGAGTTGGAGACGTTATACGATATGCAGAAGAACGTACTAAGAATTATTTTAATGCTAGCTGAAAGCATAGGAGCCCATGCATGCGCACGCACACATACGCATACATGCACAAACGTGCGCGAGCATGCCGGGATTAATGCTTAGTATGTAGGGCACAATTGGGTTGATGCATGTGTCTAATAAGATGTACCCTCATCTTGACAGTTTGTCATGATGTGTATATTCAGCGTCACTTTGATGGCATGCACCACTGCTCTCTCAATAATGATGATAATAATAATCCTGTCTATTATAGGCACAAGACCTGAAATTGTGGGGGTGGGTAAAGTCGATTACACCAACCACAGTACTTGGCTGGTACTTAATTTATGGAACCCTAAAGGATCAAAGGCAAAGTCAACCTCGGCGGAATTTGAACTGAGAACGCAGCAACGGGTGAAATACCGCTAAGCATTTCACCAAGCGTGCTAACGATTCTGCCAGCTCTCCGCCTTCATAATAATAATAATAATAATAATAATTCTGCCTAATATAGGCACAAGGCCTGAAATTTTGTGGGATTACATTGACTGCAGTACTTAACAGGTACTTAATTTATCGACTCCGAAATGATTTAAGGTAAAGTTAACCTCAGTAGTGTTTGAACATAAAGACGGACGAAATACTGTTAAGAATTTTGTCCAGCGTGCAAACGATTCTGTCAGCTCGTCGCTTTAGTAATAATAATAAAAATTATTATTATTATCATTTCAAATTTTTGCCACAAGGGCAGCTTGGAGAGGAGGGAATGAGTCGATTACATCGATCCCAGTGTTCAATTGGTACTTATTTTATCGACCCCGAAAGGATGAAAGACAAAGTCGACCTCGGCTGCATTTAAACTCGAAACGTAGCGACGGGCATTTCATACAGCGTTTGGGACAGTCATATCAATGAGGACGCAGGATTTATGTCTGAATATAATATCTGGCCTATTCGCATCTATCTTTCTGTCAGTTTGAATGGTGAAGTTCCAGAAGAGTGAGCTGTGGTCATTTTCAAGTACTGGAGGTGGTTCGTGTTCCCACAAGTGTTTATCAAAAACCTTTTTTATAGTCCATCCAGGCTATCAACATGTTTTTGTATCATTTGTGACAATCTTCCAAGATCATCTTATTGATGAGTAGCTGATCTTTGCAACTATAGGGCCCACGTTTACATCCGTTTTGCTCAAGGAATATGCCACTTTCTTTTAAATAAAACTATAGGTATATTCAGTCAAGACAGATGTTAGTGTTTTATACATTGTTGTTCAGCAGGTTTTGGGTCTATAATCTTTTGGTTCATTTGTTTCTTAATTTTTTAGAAGTAGGAATGTTACACCATTAACTAACCAAACGGGAATCATACTTGGTTGTTGCAAAACATTGGTGTAAAGTTTTGTTAGCATTTCATGGCTCTCTGGGAAGGCATTTAACCAGAAGTTAGGAATTTTATCCTTTCCTGGAGATTTCCATTTGTTTGACTTCCTGAGAGCAGATCTTACATCCTATACTTCGATACCCTCCCACTTTTGCTCTTCTAAGGAGCCTAAGTCTGTTGATATTCAGTGCTAACAACTCTGCCAACTCGCCGCCTTAGTAATAATAATAATAATAATAATAATAATGAAGATAATGATGATGGTGGACTATCCTGTTGAAAATGACGTATGTGCGTTCAGTTGTTGCCGAACGACCTGCACGAATGATTTGATTATAGTGATCAAATGTTCGTATCACACATCAGCTCATTGCTCTCTCCATCAAATCGATCTTGTCTGAACAAGTGTCATAGTGTGCCATACGTCAGGTGTCGAAGATATCGCAAAGCAACGTGATATGTAGTGATTTGCTCAAGAACACGATGCACCACCCTGTCTAGGAATTGAAATCAAGATCACCAGATCGTGAGTACAACACCCTAACCACTAAGTCATGCACCCTCATAATAATAATAATACTTTCTACTAAAATTACAACGCTTGAAGTTTTGCGGGAAGGATTAAGTCGATTACATCGACCCCAGTACTCAACTGATACTTAATTTATCGACTCCAAAAGGATGAAAGGCAAATTCAACTTCGGCGGAATTATTATTATTAATATAAATATTGATAATAATAATAGCAATAAATAATAATTTATGCCCTGATGCAATAACAGGCTCTCGTGGCTTTTGATCTTAATTTATTGAAATTGTTATCGCGTACAGGTTTTATCTTGGTGTACAAGATGGCCTACAGTAAATATTTTGCTCAATACCACATATTTGCTTGTCAGTTGCTTGACCTTAACCAGTTGAGCATGTTCTTTGATAGTTGAAAATACGTGCATCTTCTTTTTGCTTAATATTCTCATAATTCTTCGGAACTTTCAGACCCATGTGTTTTATCGCAATACACACAATTAGGCTTCCAAGCGTGTATCATCAGTTTCTTACCCATTACTTTCTACCAAGTAGAACGCACAGAGATATTTCCGATATGGTTTTCGTGGTCTTCGTGATCATGAAGACGTGCAAGTCCATTTCTTGACACTCCTACCCATGTCACTTTTTGGTAAAACTGATTTGTACATCTTTCCTTACTATAATATAAATCCACTACTTGTTATTCCCAATTTCTCTTATTGTGATATTTGTTTCTTCGTCTCCTCTGCTGTAGTACAAATATATAGTCTGAGGTATGTCTGACAATTTCAACCTCTGTTTGGCTGTGTTTGCACTAACAAAGTACATCAGTTAGGGTCGTGGTTGTTGGCTCTTTGAATTGTGGTAGCTTCTGATGTCCTTGTACTACTTGACGTGAGAGGAATTTTCATTCGGTTCCCACTTTTCGTAAAGATAACTAATCCTTTTCTTCATCTTCTTCTGGGTTAGCTCCTGTGGCAGCAAAGTACTGTTGGATTTTACAAAACTTACCCATCTGTGTTTTTTAATTTATAATCATAATAGGTCCAAACATCGTTTGTTCATTTTATGCTATCAGAAAGTTTGTTTACAGAGAGCAGCTATATGAACGGACCGTAATATCAGGTAATAAATGCTATTATTGTTGTCACCACTGCCCCTATCCTTTACATTACATACTTCAGGTTTTGATACATTTTTTTATCCATTGCTCGATATACAATTCATTTTCTTCGTCCTCTTCTACATTTTTTTAGTGTTCTGTCTTGTGCTGTTTAGTAGCCACCGTGTAGCTTTGTAGTGGGAAACTAATTAAGTGTAGTAGTTAGATGTGAAAATGTAATGTGGCCAAATAAAATTTTTAAAGTTTGTCAAACAAACCTCTTTTCTTTTTGCAGCGTATCACCGAATATCGAGTGCAGCCCACTGCCCATTTTCAACAATTGCACTTATTTATGTAAGTTAACATAAATTTCATTCAATAATAATTGAAATAAAAGGGGTTTTGAAAAGAAAATCAGTCATCTTCACACTACGATGATGATGGTGATGATAACAATAATAAAAATAATACTAATTTCAAATGTTGGCACAAGACCGGCAAATTCGAGGAGGGGGCTAAGTTAATTACATCAACCCAGTGTCTAACTGGTACTTATTTAATCGAACCCGAAAAGATGAAAGACATAGCCAACCTCGACAGGATTTGAACTCAGAACGTAAAGACGGACGAAATGTCGCTAAGAAATCTGCCCAGCGTGCTAAAGATTTTGCTTGCTACCCGCCTTAATAATAATAATAGTAGTAATATAGGAGAGTATTGTAGTTCGCTTGAAACATTGTGTATTGTTTGTAAAGAATTAACAGTTTTGAATGGTACAATACATCATAATACAAACAATGGGCTATGTATCTGTTGTAATTTAGTCATCCATTGTCTGATATGATATTTCGGAATAAAATTCCTTCTTCAGAAATAGTATCAGACAATGGATGACTAAATTACAACAAGTTTATAGCCCATCGTTTGTATCATAGTGAACTGTTAGCACGCTGGGCGAAATGGTTAGCTGTATTTCGTCCGTCTTTACGTTCTGAGTTCAGATTTCGCCGCGTTCGCTTTTGCTTTTTATCCTTTCGGGGTCGACAAATTAAGTACCAGTGAAATACTGGTGTCAATGCAATTTACTGGGCCCCACCCCAAAAATTTCAGGCCTTATGCCTTTAGTAGAAAAGATTATTATTATTATTATTCACGTGGTGGGTCAGCAGAATCGTTAGAAACTTCGAAGTAACGTATTGCGGTATTTATCCCGATACTTTACAAGCTTTGAACCTATCAACCTTTTGTGATCGATAAAATAATGTACCAGTAATTTATTAGGGTTCAGTGAACCGACTCGTTCTCCCCCACTAAAATTGCTAACATATTAAATGATAGTTGTTTATAGAACACCAGAGACCTTTCATATGCACAAATAGAAATGTATACACGGGGTTAATAAACGTGGCGGCGGGATGAATAAAAATAGTCATATAAAAAAAAAGGTGGTGTTAAAAGATTTTTACAAAATATTTAAGAATAAAAGCTAAAAATGTGATGGAAATTAAAAACTGTGAATACAAAAATTATTTCGAATCTTACTGCAAAAATGTAATTTTCATGAAATAAGCAGGAAGAAAGTCTTGAGTAACCCACCCATACATTAGTTCAAAAGCACCAATTGTTTTAGCTTGAAGCACTCTACTTGTTGAAAATACAAGTAAACCAAGACGCGCTTAAAGACTTTTAGCTTTGAAATAGTAACAATACTTTAATATTCTTTAAGTTACTTTGTTTCACGTTATGAAAAATCATCGATGCCCTATCAAATGCTGACTTCTAGATCAGTTCTAAAACTTCATCTTTGTATAGTACAACCTTAATATTTTAAACTTTCTAAGGACCTAGAATGAATCAATCGCAAACGCATGAACGTCATTTTATCTTCCAGGAAATAACATTCTTCTGTTTTACATTCAATTCTGGATATGTCTTTACTTGCTTTTTCTCCCACACCAACCACCATTTTGACCTCTTCTCCGTCCTAAACAGAATACGATGCAATCAGGTGCACAGCCTCTGGGATTTAGACCGGTTGCACTGTTGTAATCGCTGCTTCGATTACCGCGTATTTTGATGTCTCTGCTGCTATCTTTTTCGCCTAACTTTCTAGTTTCGCATGGCATAAACTCTACATATGTAACAGCTGATATCTCTCATTTGGAGGGAGTTTCACAGCTCTAGATTTATTTTATTATATTTAGGTTTCATCGGTAATTATTCATAGAGAAGTTACCTGACATTTCATTAACGTTCACCATTTACCCATATTGCGTCACAAAATAGACATCATTCTGATGTCAGCGTTGATTGCCAAATCTTTTACTGCAACTCTTACGTTACTCTCCACCATGTATTGTGGTAAATGTTTCCGGGAAAATTTTGACGTTTTCAATATTATGCAAACAACTTTATTTATCTTGCTAGGCCGACCGAGTGAATGTTCCAAAAGTTAGGTTGGTTCATTGGCAAATGCTCTTTTGGCAGAACAGAGAATTCATAAGTGTCTTTCTTAAGTTGAATTATAATAGTTATTACTGTTCGATGACGGAATGAAGTAGGGGTGTACTTCCACATGTCATTCACCACTACCAGGTAGACATTTGATGAATGTTTGACCTATGCATGTGATTAGATGTATGCTTATATAGATGTACATGCATCTAGTTATCTATGCATGGCTGTATGCAAATAAGCATGTATGTAAATATGATTTTATACAGGCATACACGTTTATGTATGCATATATTCAAGCATGTATGCAAATGACAATCTACATCACATTCCGATATTCTTTCACCATTTCATTCTATATCTACTCCACGCATATGTGAAATAATCTTGATGGATTGTCAAATATCAACAAAACTAAATACAAACGACTATATCTCCGTTATATTTAGCTATTCGAAGCCCATGAATATATGCTTGCGTATGTATGTGTGTGAAATTTGTTATGTATCTTTCTGTATGAGAGCGAGCAGTGGAGAAAATAATTTAGTGTTGTAGAGACAGAAGTAGAGACGATTAGGAGGAGAGAGAGAAAGAGGCAGACACAGACAGACAGACAGACAGACAGATATATGACTGACTGGCTGGTCAAGATAATTTCAATAGCATATAAGTTGTTCTGGAATCAACAATATATTGAAAACTGCTACTAAAAATCTGGTAATTAGAAAGTTATATGAAATTTCTAATGATAACATCATCTCATTTTGATAGACCCTAGAGGTTTGGGAGACAAGGTAAGTTCAATTGCGGGCATGTCAATTAAACTTCCTAATAAAGATAAATCTGATAAACTGTTGATCCAATTCTTGCTTCTGTAATTATTTTAAACACTACCACCACAGATAATAATCCTTTCTACTCTTGGCGCCAGGCCTGAACTTTGGAAAAAAGAAGCTAGTCGATTTATCGACCCAACTCAATATGCTCAAGTGGTACTCATTTTATGGACCCCGGGGGAATTGCAGGCACAGTCGACCTCCATGGAATTTGAATTCAGAACGTAATGAATTGGAAGAAATGCCGCTAAGCATTTTGCCCGGCGTGCTAACAATCTGCCAGCTCGCCGGCTCAATAATAATAATAATAATGGTTTTAAATTTTGCCACAAGGGCAGCAATTTTGGAGAAGAGAATAAGTCGATTACATCGACTCTAGTGTTTCACTGGTCCTTAACCTATCGACCCAGAAAGGATGAAATACAAAGTCGACCTCTGCGGAATTTGAACACAGAACGTTGAGACGGTAATAATACTAAACATTTCTACTAAAGGCACAAGGCCTGAAATTTTGAGGGAGGGCTAAGTCAATTAGATCGACCCTAATACTCAACTGGCACTTAATTCATCGACCCCGAAAGGATGAACAGCAAAGACGTCCTCGGCGGAATTTGAACTCAGAACGGATTGACAGACGAAATACCGCTAAGCATTTCGCCCAGCGTGCTAACGATTCTACCAGCTCGACGCGTTAATAATAATCCTTTCTCTTGGAATCAAGGCATCAAATTTGAAGAAAGGGATGAAGTCGATTACATCGACCCCAGTACGCAACTGGTACTTATTTAATCGACCCCGAAAGGATGAAAGGCAAAGTCAACCTCGGTATAATTTGAACTCAGAACGTAGGGACAGAAGAATTACTACTAAGCATTGTGCCCGGTGGCGTGCTAACGATTCTGCCAGCTCGTCGCCTCATTATTAATAATAATAATAATAATAATAATAATAATAATAATAATAATGACAATGATTGTGAAAATAAGTTTGATAATTCTAAACAAGAGAGAAACGGTTAGATGGCATCCAGCTTGTGTTCATTAAACTGTCCAAACACACAGACGTTACATAAGCTGTGACGATTGCCTCCACATTCACGCACTCGCACACAAACACGCGCACGCGCATCTTTGTGTGTGCATGCAGTACATATAATCATATATATGCATATACAGAGGTGTGTGTGTGTGTGTGTGTGTGTGTTGCATGCGATTAACGAGTTCATTTCATGACGCTGCTTGTTTGAGTTAGATATGATTATACGGTACCTTCTGCAATTGTCTTCTGCTATAGCTTCGGTTTCTTATTATAATTATCACATTATTTAACTATAATGCGGATGGGATTTAGTAGTTTGAAACTATGCAAAACACGACGCGTGTATGCGGACATACATACATATATAT
>NC_068992.1:68338327-68339210 GCF_001194135.2 Octopus bimaculoides
ATATATAATCTCCACTTACCTAAACCTAAAAGGTCAACAACGTTAAGTGACCGTTTAAGGTGTGTTTCGTAAATCGTAGAAGTGTCCACAGTTTTCGATCGTGTGATTCCATTCCAGAGATAGCGCCACGGCCTCATCCTAAAAGTCAGTGTGCCCGATTTACTCCTTCGTTCTTTTACTTAATCGTTGTTGTTGTTGTTGTTGTTGTTGCTTTATTGTTGTTATCGTCGAGTCGGCGCGAATGCCTTTGAATGTTTTGGCGTACTTTTGTTGTTAGTTGTTATTATTATTATTAGGTTTGTATTTATTGCCTTGATAGCTGATAATATTCAATTCAATTACCACGATCGGTGCTATTACTGCTGTACTCTTGTTGTTATTGCTCATCTAGCCGTTTTTGTTCTTGTTGATGTTGCTGGTGTTGCTACTTTTCATGTTGTGCTTATTCATATATTGTTATAGCTATTGTTGTTGTTATTGCTGCTGCAGGAACCTGCTTAGTAGTAGTAGTAGTAGTAGTAGCAGCAGCAGTAGCAGCAGTGGTGGTTTTGGATTTTGTTCGTATGTTTGATGCTTTCACATCTATTAAATCTCTCGAAATACTTTCTTATGATTTTGTAATAAAATATTTTTTCAATATATAACAGCTCTCATTATGTGTAGTAGTAATTGTTGTTGTTAGTAGAAATCATGGTTTCACGAAATGTTGTTGTTGCTGTTTAATCACTACCAATCTATAATTTATCACTTGTCAATTTTAGATTTTTGTTGTTTTTGTGGCTATTGCCGCTGCTCCTGCGCTCTCCGTCCATGCATACTGTCTCTCATTTCGATATATGCATTTTGCTGGCCTTCTTTTCACACTGATATATATATATATATA
>NC_068992.1:68339500-68341251 GCF_001194135.2 Octopus bimaculoides
GTGTGTGTGTGTGTGTGTGTGTGTGTGTGTGTGTGCGTGTGTGTGTGTGTGTGTGTGTGTTGCAGGGGAAGCAGAGATGAACGAATGTGAAAGAGAGAAAAATATGCTGCAACCCTCGCTGTTTCCGCTACTTTAATCTTTAAGCATTTTCTCTGATTAACATTTATAAGATAAACATGTGTGGAAGAAGACTGGCAGAGCGACAGACAACTAGACGCGGACAGACAGGCAGACAGAAGGGAATAGGGAGGTGGATTAGGGTTAGGGTCGTTGTATAGATATATGGGTGGGGCTGCTGATGATAGACAGAGAGAGCGGGAGAGCGGGAAGAGAGAGAAAGAGATAAGTGAAAGTATGAATGAATTGTATAAGTATGTGTACTGCGGTGCAGAAAGAAAAATAGAAGAAAGGAACGAAGATAGGAACGAAACAAAAACAAAAAACAAGTTAGAAAGAAAAACGAAAAGACAGGAAAAGGTAAAAGAAAGATAGAAAGAAGAAAGAAGGGAGAAGAGAGAAAAGGCGGCTGAATGAACAAGTGGTTATGAAGAGATAGATTGATTAATAGATAGAATATAGAGACAGGATTGATGGTAAATGTATCAGCTGTATAGACTTGTGTGTAGAGAAGTGTGTGTTATATTGATGTATATAGAATTGGAGTGATAGTGTTAGATATACAGATGGATAGAGAGATAGGTAATACTGGATGGCTGGGAGGGAGGGAGAGGGAGAAAGAGGGAGGGTCTGAGGTTTGTTTGGGATAATAAATAGTTGTTGCCTGAAGTACGAGATAGTTATATAAAGGGATTGCTGGCTGGTTGGATGGGTGTTGGATGGATCGATGGTTAGATGTTTCGAAACAGACAGAAAACTCGGTTGTTACTTGTTTGGATAGGAAAAGAGAAAATGGATCAATACGTACGCACGCGCACGCGTATGTGTAATTAGTTCGGAGAATTGACAGGTACGATTGATATCAGACTGAAAGAGTGTGATGAGGACTGCCAGAATACGTAGTAGATAAACAGTGAGATAAATTAGTTACATATAGATATATAGAAAAGCAGTGAGACAGACAGACAGACAGATAGATAGATAGATAGATAGATAGATAGATAGATATGAACACTTCTGCTTAATTAACTGTTATGGGATGGAAAATATACAACGAATAAGAAAAAAATAAGATGAACACTGTATGTTTTTCATATGATACCTATATGTGAAATCTGAAGTGTTTAAAAGACACGGAAGGGAGAAGAAAAAACGGCAGATTATGAAGTATAAAATGAGATAAACATGTAAGTATGTGTTATGTAATTAAGAATTATATAACAAGTGAAAAGTCCATGTGAAAATCACTATCTTCAACAAGTGCAATAGACTCTTTGTAGTCTTCGAGTAACAAATACAAAGTGTGTGTTCACATTCACATTATATATAGGCACGTCTCACACATAGAGACACACATCTCTCTCCCTACTTATCAATCAGCTATCTGTCTATGTATGTATGTATGTAGGTAGGTAGGTAGGTATATATCAAAATTTATAGTTCTTTAATTTTCAAGTCTAAAACATATATATATCCGAAAGGATGAAAGGCAAAGTCAATCTCGGCGGAACTTGAATATATTCCTAAATACTAATACGGATGACGGAGTGTAACGAGAAGTATTTATTAGCACATATATTATATATATACTCATTTACTATTTGTTTTTATATATATATATATATATATGTATA
>NC_068992.1:68341351-68344759 GCF_001194135.2 Octopus bimaculoides
AAAAACGTTAAGAGTAAACCCTGTTCTATGTGACACGTTCTACCAGTATCCAAAGTTTCAAAATGCTTAGTTAAAAAAATTAATTAAAAATCTAGCCGTCAAATTGAATAGATCCCAGATTATGTCTGCAGCATAATTGTCCATTTACCCATCTTCCGGGACTCGTCGGACAAATAAAAATACAAATGGGACCCCGTAACAAATACAAAACCCTCAGCCACAAACATTTTTAGTTCTCCAAACGGAATTTCTTTTTAGCCATAATGAATCTGGCAAAAGAGCTACAAACGAACATTCTTGCCATCACATGATGTCACCATGCCACCATCCTATTGCAGAAACTCCCATTGCTGTCATTAACAAGCAAATCGCCAAAAGCGTCAAAAGCAGTCACCATTATCGCCTCGACATTTTGGTCAATGCACAAGGCATCAGCCCTTTCATCAATGCCCAAAACTGCAAGGTCCAATGTATTGAGGACTGGGTTAATGACCATCCACACCATATCCTTTTTTTCGTCATTACAGACACCCATCTCAATAACCTCCACTTGGAAGCTGAGGTGAGAGTGAATAATTTTACAGCTATCCGTGCAGATCGTGTCGGCAGAAGAAAGAGTAGACTGCGATGTTCGTGCACGATTCTTTTTCTTCTCCCTTGATAATTCTCAAGAGCTTGGAGTCATTGGCGAATATTTTCATTACGGTGTGTTTGATGACACTTGAAATGTCGTTTATTTAGACTATATAGAGGAGCGAGCCAAAGTCGGTCCCTTGAAGGACATCACTAGTGACTTTTGCTGGTCTTTAGTGGATTCCACCGATCACAGCATGTACTCTGTTCTCCAGGAAATACTCAATCCAGTGTAGATGTTTTTCACAGATTCAATATTTGACAATTTTGATACAGCAGGATATTGTGGTCGACTCTGTCGAACGTTTTACTGAAATCAAGATATATAACATCAGTGTTGGAAGCTGATTCAATGCTTTAAGGATATCATCAATGTGATGTAAGAGCTGTATTAGGCATTCCCTGTCGCAGCCAAAGTCATGCTGGTTTGAATTTAGAAGATGATGGCTCTCCAGGAGACCAGCCATCCATGATCTCACCATCCTTTCAAATAATTTTATGATATAGGTAGTGAGTGAGATTAGGCGATAGTTGACTACAAGGGATCTGTTTTCTTGCGTAAAAACCGGGATGACAGGCGGCGATAAGAGCTGTTTCGGCATGTAACCTGATTCCAAAGAATCTCCCCAGAGGTTGGTTCGAGGGACAGAAAGTTGGTGTCTACATTCCTTCAGGACACCAGTGGGAATTTGTCAGGGTTACAGCAGAACAGTATTTGATCTCTTTTATTGCTGCTATGATGTCTGGAGCACTAAAGGTTATGTCCAATATTACATATTGAGGATCGATTTTGTTCACATTCCTTGCGTGAATATAATGTGGGATCACTACAGACAGAGCAGTACTGCTTCTGCCATACTCAAGCTAGTTTTATAGCATCATGTTGGCGGATGCCATTTTCATCAACTAGTGGACCATCGGCCGAGACAGCGGTCCTATGCTTATTGGCATATGAATAGAACACTTTGGGTTCTGTGGCCATGCTAGGATACGGTCAATGTCATCACCTTTTAATTGACCAATCTTATGTGAAGGAGGGAGTTCGACATTGCTGCTCTCTTTTGAGTTACCTGCTTAGATATTGGTTTATTTGGGACCTTGAATAGCATGAGGTCAATTTGTTTCTTGAAAACATTTACTCCCATTCCATGGAAATCCCTCAGATGTTTTGGCGAGGCGTTATATAGCTGTGGGCCTTTGAATCCCAACCTATTGCAGTACACGTTTCTCACCTTAGATGAAACACCTGGGACTTTTGGAAGTGCAGTGACGTCCAATTCGGTGTCTGGTATAACTCTCGATTCCAAAGTTTGATGCCACCCCCTCCAGTATCTTCCGCACATATATCACTGCATACCTCACCCCTTCCTTGTGTAACATCGCTGAACCGCCTCAAGTTCTGTTATTAATCCAACACAGTAGGGTGACCAGAATTGCGATCAGTCGTCCAGACGGCTGAGGACAAATATCCTCCATAGAACCAACCTCGTTTCCTGGTCCGTCATTCTGAAGGTTCTCAGAATCCATCCGGCTGTTCGCCTGCACACAGCCATTATCTTGGTGAAATACATGAGAAACGAGGTATCGTTGCAAATATCAATCCCAAGATCGCGTAACATAAATGATTCTGGGATTACCACTCCTTTTGATCAAAAGTTTCGTTGATGCGACTTCTGAGCAACAATTAGCTGGTAGCGGAGGGCTCCAACTGCATGTTGTTTTCCTCAGCCTATTTATAGGTGGCATCTTCGTCTTACTGTAGCAGATTAACATCAGAAGGTTCCTTGACTGCTTCTACTACCTTTGTGTCGTCAGCATAGCTAGTAAGTGTGGCTGTCTGTGTAACTGATGGCGTGTCTGAAAGAGCCACCATGAACAGCAGCGGCCCCAGTACAGTTCCCTGAGGCACTCCACTCTCTATTACTGTCTCCTTGGATATGGCTCCGTTGGCTGCTACAGCCTGACTTCTGTCTTTTAAGAAGTCATTTAACCACCCTCCAATTTTTCAAGTTATGCTAAGTCTCTGTAACTTGTGACATATCGTCCCATGACCAACCTTATCAAAGGCCTTTGCAAAGTCGAGATATAACACATCCACGTTTGAGCGATTTATTAATTGTTCAACACCCTGTCATAGTGTTGCAAAAGATGTGTAAGGCAGCTTCTGCCTGAGCGAAAGCCATTCTGGGTGTCAGGAAGCAGGTTACTATCTTTAAGGAACGTAATTAGTTTCTTCCTGACAAGGCTTTCCATGACTTCGTGTCATGGGAGGTTAGAGAGACAGGTCTATAATTTTCACCATGGACTTCTTGCGTCAGCACAACATCAGAAGCATGCCGTGGCCGGTTCTCAGTCAGGATTTGAACCCAATTTAAGTCAATTGAAATCTAGAGACGGCTGGACCAGATGGTCCCAAGGCCGACAAATCGTGTGGAACTCGAGGCAGCTTTCCTCCGTGTGGGGGCATAGGTGCCAATGGCTTTCGTGAACCACCTCATGTACTCCATGTGCCGACGCTGTGTGGCTGTTTTGAACACCCAGAGAGGGTATGCAGGTAATGAACTGGCACGCCCTACAATCTCGATGTGCCAGCTCCGACCACTACCAGAACAGTTGACGATGACCCATAAGCCGTGGTCGAAGTGCATCCAAGAAATTGACTTCATCAGATTTATCAAAATTTATCTCTGACATAATGAAATGTAAACATATTACACAGTCATACACGTCTCGCGTTTTTTTTGCGGTTCTGTCTGTGTGTGTGTGTGTGTGTGT
>NC_068992.1:68345058-68345654 GCF_001194135.2 Octopus bimaculoides
TATATATATATATATACATATATATATATATATTTATATATATACGCGTGTGTGTATAAATATGTGTGTATATATGTATGTATACGTATATACATATGTGTATGTATACATATATATGTATGTATGTGTGTGTATGTGCATACACACACATATGCGCGCACACGTTTTGAAAATCTAAAAATAGCTAGAATCTCATACATACAAACGTTCTCTCATCTAGTCTCTGATAATCCGCATTATTCACTAGGTTTTCCCAAAAGTGATAAATTTTCATGTAAGACGATGTTTTGTTTTTTTTCTTGTCTTTAGTTTCAGTTTTTTTTTTCAACGTATCAAGACATTACTAAAAGGTTTTCTAAAATGAATGTGTATTCATAGTTGCGTGTGTATGCACAAATACACAGACGCACACGCACACACACACACACACATACACCTGCACCTGCATGTTTATGTACGTGTATACATGCATGCGAATATGTATTTGTATGTATATTTACGTGTGTCTATGCATATGTGCATATCAGAATTATATTTTATATATATATATATATATATATATATATATATATATATATATATATATATATATATAT
>NC_068992.1:68346329-68352242 GCF_001194135.2 Octopus bimaculoides
TGAGTACATATAATATTGCGTCTAATAATATAATGCAATGGGGCTATACAATAATTGCTATGGCTGATTTATCACTAAAACTCCGATTAAAACGGCTACTGAAATAAAAGTGGCGACTAGCTATAAGTGCTTCATTATTGAGCAGGTAGATATGGTACTCTCTCCCTGTCTCTCTTTCCTTCTCTCTCTTTCTCTCTCTCTCTCTCTCTCTTTTTATATATATATATATATATATATATATATGCCTGAATGCATGCTCATATATGTATGTGTGTGAGGGAGAGAAAGAGAGAGAGAGGTGTTGAATAGAAATTCTGTTTATGTGTGCATTTACAATTTTCAAATTTCTGTAAAGTGGAGTAAGAAAAACACAGTTCACTACCTGAATGTCGAAACAGATATGATCCTGAGACACATTCTATTTCTGAAATCGGACTATATATACAAGGGCACAAAAGGAAAACAACCAGAAAATTGAGAGAAACTGGAATTTCGTCGGGTTTTATAAATTAGAGACAGGAGAAAAATATCCCAGGAAATGTTAGTATTAGGTTGAGCCATATCAAAATTGAAATGCTTAGTATTTGTGTGTACCCTAACCACGACAAAGAGACAACAGTTAAAAATAAAAGTACATGTTTAACTCGTCTCTATTTATATCAATTTTTACTGAATGCACATCAGCAATGGATCTTGAAGGAGAAATCCACCAAAGGTCATCATAAACTGATGATAGTATTAGCGGTAATAGGGATGATAACGCTTATGATGTTCGTGGTGTAGTAGTGGTGGTGGTGGTGGTGATGGTAGTGGTGGTAATGGTTCTGGTATTTATTGTGGTGATAATGTATATGAATATTTGTGTTGCGAAAAGATAATGAGAAAGAAGAAAACAGAAGACGGAAGGAAAACATCCGCTACTACTCGTGACAATAGCAATAATTATACTTTCTTTCACTGCCACAAGGGGACATTCATAGTCGAACAACGTTCTATACTGCATTACAGGAGATTACAAAAGACAAGCGTTGGATAAAAACAAGATAAATGAAAACGAGGGTGTGTGTGTGTGTGTGTGTGTGTGTGTGTGTGTGTGTGTGTGTGTGTGTGTGTGTGTGTGTGTGTGTGTGTGTGTGTGTGTGTGTGTGTGTGTGTGTGTGTGTGTGTGTGTAGGACTATAAATTGAATTAACGTAGTAAATCGATAGAAATATATTTAAAGTACAAGTGAGAGTATAAGTAATTTTAGTCTCACCAAAATAAGTCCAAACGCCCCAGCGTCTTTTGTGATCTACTCTGTCTGGAGCAGAGACCAATATTATTTCGTCCCAAAAAAGAAAGTGGCGTGTTAGGGTGCTGAGATGAACAAGTGATCCTAGCTCTTCTGCTAATTAATCACACACACATACGCGCGCAATTAGGTACAGCGGCAGAAATTTTGGTAAAAGGAACGGTCGTTATATTGAAAGAAGTACGTGGCTGGTACTTTTTTTTACTGACCCAGAAGGATACAAGATAAAATCAATCACTGCCGGTTTTGAAGTCTGGACACAAAATAATGCAACTAAATACGGCATGCCAATTTGTTAGTTGTTCTAGCGACTAAATCCTTGTGAGTGTATATCGTAGACGGAAACTGGAAGAAGCCTGTCGTCTATCTATCTATCTATCTATCTATCTATCTATCTATCTATCTATCTATCTATATATATATATATATATACATACATATATATATAACTGGTGTTGTCTCCATAACCCAGCATTTCATCAAAAGAGACCATTGGGATAAGTACTAGGCTTTAAAATAGAAAAAAGGCGGTTCATTCGACTAAAAGCTCTTCAAGACGGTGCCTCAGGTTGGCTGTAGTTTAATGCCTGAAACAAGTAAACGATGAGAAATACAGTCTATTCAACAATTGAGTATACACTATTAGTGTAAGTGTTCACATACTCTAAGTATTTCCCCGTCATTACTTGTAAACAATAACACCATTAGTATTAATCTTGTATGAGGTGGCATGTACAGTTCTTTCATCATGCCTGAAAACGCTATCGTAATGAACAAAGAAGCCATTTATGCGTTCCCTTGGCCTGCTAGAATTAGCAAACAAATCGTCAGGTTACACCGTATCATCTTCAAGAAGGTTATATCTGATATTGTGGTTAGAGATGGAATTCTTTCGACTAGAATTTTGTCCGAGAAAGAGTAGCGTGGAGCTAAACAGCTACAACGTATCAGTGTGTGGATAATTTGTTAATTGCTGATACAAAAGTTTTAAAAAAGATTTCGATCAGGAATTCAAAGCTTGAGAATATTTTTAATGTTTGATTGAGTGGAGAATAATAAGTATGAATGAAGTTAACTGGACGTGTGGTAGAAAGTAGAGAAACATTCCCAAAATGTGGTCTGTCTCTGCAGATAGTGACAGCGAAAACTGGTAGTGGTGATCCTGGTGACGGGTTTAGGCCCACTACTGGAATACAAAGAACAACTCAATGTTTGTTAAATACTATTTTCAATAAGAAGATTGTTCAATACTAGTTTTTGCAAAATGTAATGAGTTGAGGAGACAAAAAATAAATTAGATTAATTACTTCCATGCCAGCATTGAGATCTGTCGTGCCAGTGTATGAGGTGAAATATCATTACAGTCATCAAGATAAGGTCCAGACATGTTCGATGCTTGACTTAATAAAATAAAATATACAAATTGTGTTATATATGTACTGTGTGGTGCTAAAATGAAGAATCAATAGTTCTAACTGTAGCATTGGTAGTTTTGAATCATTAAACATTCCACGTACATTGTACACAAAAAGAAAACAACATCGCTGGAGCTTCAGAGAGGACAAACATTTATTTACTTCTTGCTTATTAATCGATTAGAAAAATAAATAACTGCTAATCTGATGGTGGGGGGGGGGGGTTCCCCCAAATGTATGAACTTCCGACTTTCGTTGTCTTCTCTCTTAGGAAAGATATTTTATTGCGTGTGGTGGGGGTCGGTATTTTAATTGATCCTTATATTATAGTGTTATATCAGCCTATTTCAGTTGATTAAAAATAACTGGCAACAAAGCACGATTTGAGTAGTATATATAATAGGGTATCAAGATCACTTGTCAATGTATTTCACCAAAGTAGCTACTTGCTATGTTCCAGTAGACGATCAACTGTAAATGTTTCGATTATTTTGGCTGTTGCTCTGATGACTTTATAGTTGATTCTGTATTATGTCTGCGTTAAGGGGTCTGTTTATTGTCTTCCAGGCACTTCTTGCTTATATATAGCTACTAGCTAATATATCTAATATTTCATCAATTTATTGAATCGATGAGAGATCCACTACGTGGTCATGGCCTGCCAAAAATAGTACCTCATCTCCCACAAATAACAACCCATGTTAACTAATATAGCCTTTGTTACTCATAAATGAGCATGACAAACATGGTTGCGTTACTTCCTTTCCTAATTTTTTTCTATCAAACTTAACTTACAGTTATGAACCAGCAACAACATATGAGTATTTGTGTAATTAAAAAGAAAAAGATTATTAATTTTAGAATTATATACAGATGTCGTGATGGATAAATATTAGTATAAGCATGACGGGATAATTTTGCTTGACAGGATAATTTTGAGATAAACCTGCTATTTGTAAATTACTAGTAACATACGCGAAAATTCCATGGTTGTTTTGAAAACTATAAGTTGACTGGAAGTTTATGGCAACCAGGAAATATAGAATGTACTTTGAAATCTAACTTTGTTAGAAACATTTGGTACTTTAAATGATATAAAATACATCTAGGTACTTTTGAAAGTGTGGTCTTATAAGGCAGCATTTCTGAGATCTTTAGTCCTTGTTATATATCCGTCACATCTTCTATGATGAGAGTTGTTATCTATTATTTTCACTTTATGTCAGTATTACTTGATGTGACGAAATGACAAACATTGTCTGTATTATTATTATGTTGTTATATGACTACCTTGCTAAATCTTTAACAAATTCAAAATCACTGGATTACATTCTTGTTTTCATATTTGAAACTTGACGCCACAGTCCCGGTGGACGAAATATAATTGTCCTGAGGGACGAAATATAATATAATATTCAAGAGAAACAACAAGCAATCCAACAAACTTTCGCACACTTTCCTTTAATACAGTTTGAAACAGAGGGCTTGGGCAGACCCTTGGCATGTTACATTGATACTTGATTCTGTTGTTCATGCAAGAAAACCTTAGGAGAAAGATCTCGTAAGGTTCACGAGAAATATACACTCCGACCTGATAGAGCGCATCCAAGATTTCATCTACCAAAAGGTATTCTTTGAATACAGACGATGAAATTGAATCAGCATATAAAGGAATCAAAACTAGTTTGAAACCCAGCTATGAAAGTTCCTGACAAGTACTGTTGTTCAACGATACATCGACAGAGGAACTAGTTAACAAATTGAAACGCACTATCCGAAATAAAGCGTTGAATCAAAGCAGAAGAAAAATCAGAGGCATTGTATCACTATGAAGTCTTTTACAATTAAGAAACGACAATGAGCACCTACTCCGTGTAGTCGCTCACTACCATAGATAATGAGCAAAATTTAAAATGGAGTGTTACACAGGTGATACAGTGAAAGACTACACAGGGAGAGACTACAACCTATGTAGGAGACATGGCCTGCGGTATAGATTGAAATGATTGCAGAACACTAGCAAGAATACAACTAGCAGAAACAAATACCCTTTATGTTCTGTTATATTAGAATCAAAATACTTTCACTCATCAAAAAGACTACAAAACCCGAATTGTCAGGCATTCCGTTCAGTTCTATATTCAGGTTCATATGTGATCGGGGTACATATTGTCTCAGGATATTGATAATTTTCTTATTTATGGAAGTACAACCTTCATTTAAACCCGACTGACTCAAGTATCATAGAATCCATCTCATTCTGCTTACACATGAAGGCCGGAAATGCAGGGACGTCTGTATTTCCTATGATGACTAAATACTTTAAACTCTAAATATCTGGGGGGGGGGGTTCTTTCGTACATACCATTCTTATATACGTGCGCACTCCCCACCCACCCATATATATATATATATATATATATATATATAATCCAGCCATCCACGGCTACACATCAGTATAGTGTCCTTTGCCAAATTTTACTTTCAAGATCTGGTGAAAGGACACTGTATTAGTACGCAAGTACACATACGCAAAAACAAACACACATCATATGTGTGAATGTGTGTGTTGTTATGTTTCATCAGAGTGTGGTTAGAAGCAATAAGAACGCATTTTATTTGGAGTTTCATTTCCTTTCTAAAATAATATTGACGTTTACATCTAACACTTCACTACTTATCTTTACTTTTTGGAGTCATATTCTTTTATTTACGCTTGTACAAAACTAAATCACTGGCAGTAATTTCCTTTATACATGGTATATGCGTAAATTTAGTTACATCTATAGCTAAACCCGTAAGTAGTACACTTACCCGGGAGACCGTACCAAGCTTTAGAAACGTTTTTCTCTGTCGTTAGTGAACGCACAGTATAGATCTAATCAGAGACGAATTGCAAACTGATCGATATATCAGTTGAACTCATAGCTATTATATAATTTCTAATACCTAAATTGTTTTAGAATTGTTTTTCATAACAATTTGTTGATGATGCATATAAACATAGTAACTTCTATAATATTCATTTTCTATCTTTCTCATTATATCAGTCATTAATTATATTTCATATTATCTCACGACTTAATATTTTTCATTTCTCGTATACGAATCAATATTTATTTAAAAGATACATGTATGTGTGAGTTTGTATATATATATTTATATATATATCATAATATATTATAAAAAGCTGTACACATTTAAGAGG
>NC_068992.1:68352551-68353292 GCF_001194135.2 Octopus bimaculoides
CACACACACACACACACACACACACACACACACACACACACACACGTATATATATTTATATATATATCATAATATATTATAAAAAGCTGTACACATTTAAGAGGCTTCATCAAAGACGCTGTATTGGAAGTGAAAATTATGTTCGTGCGTGTAATTTATTTTTACTATTTAAGAATACAAATATAAAATGTATTCACAGTAGATTCTTTCTTAATAGAAAAGAATATTATGGACAATGGAAGACTGTCGTCGCACTTGACTACACATTCGTGAGACGTTAGTTTCAACATGAAACAGAGTACCAACATGATAAAACTTATAAATAACTGTTACCCTTTATTTTATGTAGAAAGATATAACTGGAATATTAATTTTCTGTCAATTTTACTAATCATTATTGCATAATACGCATACACATAACTACATCTCACCGTGTAATTTCAACATCAGTTTATTGAACACAATATTTCAACTTCGCATCGAAATGCGAAGAAGCATTTCTTATATATTTTGTAATATAGTCCGTCTTTCGATAAGTAATCTAGTGAAGTCATACCTTAGTGTGTACCCTATATAAGGAATGGCTATATCAACATAGATATATCAATAAACGTAAGAATACAGACAATTCATGCTTAAACATACACATATTTTTTTTATCATACATTATAAAACTGTTTTAAAATACATAAACACATGAATGTGCGAGTGGAAGCATATATATATATATATATATATATA
>NC_068992.1:68353481-68356354 GCF_001194135.2 Octopus bimaculoides
CGTTTGTAGAAAATATATACATACACGCACTCATATATTTATACATACACACACATACGCACACACATGAAGGAGCATGGTTTTTCTACAGACATGCATGTTTATGAGTCCAAATACGTTATTTTGTCCTTTTCTTTTTTCATTTTAATCTACTTAGAAAAAATACTCAAAAGACCAAATGAGTATCTAGAATTATAAAACAGCACGACGCCGCATGAAAGAAATGGTTTGTATTTAAATCCCACCATAGACGTCCTCATCTCTTCTAGCTAGTTGAACAATACGAACAACTAGCTAGTGCTAGCACACCGTTGAGATTTCGGTGAGGGTTGCGGTGGTAGTTGCCAGGCAAGTGATAACACTTGCTAATATTCAAGCGAAAGTGGAGTTGTCAGACAAGACATATTCACGCGCATCTACCCACAGATTACGATCAAATAACAAATGGCCGATGTCTTTAATTAAAAATGATAGACCGATTGATTTTTTTTTTTTCTTTTAGCTCCTATTTCCTATTGAACTTATTTAAGAACGGTTTGAAAGGAAATGTAGAAGTAAGATATATATTGAGTACTACTAGACTGACGAGAATAGAAGAATATTACCAGGAGTATCTCTATTCAAGTTAAACACATATCGCTATTGAATATGTATTTGTTTCTGTGTATATTTAAATATAGACATTTGTATCCTTCTTCTGTGTATATTGACCTATTAATAAAAATAAAAACATACTTGCTCAGAAACACATATATTGAAAAATCGATATATATATATATATATATATATATAGTCTGTGTTGTGTGTGTATCTATATGTGTACGTGTCTCTGTACGCAGACATACGAAACATGCCAAGCAAGTACTTCATTTTGAGTTCGATCCCACTTAACGACAAGCTGTGTCTCTAACGGTTGCAAGTAGGTAGAAACCTACTGAGGGAAACTTGGTAATGTATGTGTGTATAACTGTTTCTGTCTCTGCGCTTGACACAACACCGCCGGTGAAAGGCAACACCAGTGGCGCAGCCAGATGAGTTTGTAGAACTTGTAAAATATACATCGAAATATGTACCAATACACAATGTCCATATTGGGATTACCAGGGTAGACAAAACCCCATGGAAGGAGTGTCCCAGCTTAACTTCTGTACAATTAGGAATTTAAAAAATAATTTCAAAATGTCCAATATATACATATATATATATATATATATATATATATATATATACATACATAGAGAGAGAGAGAGAGATAGAGAGAGAGAGAGAGCTGAAATGTTCTTGGCTATGGACAAAAGAAAATACAGAAGTACCAGTTAATTATGATTTTATTAAACATATTCACACACTTATTGCAGACCTTCAGCTTTTCTAAGCCCTATAAAATAACTCGGGATGTTGGGCCGCAAGCCACGCCTTTCGCGATACACTTAAAGCCAGGGAGTTTAAGGGTATCATATATATAAGACTAACTAGTAAATTTCATCAAGATCTCTTCCTGTTTGATGTCAGTTTTGGCTTTAGTTGATAACAAGCAGGTTTATAATTATATATATGAGTGTGTGTTTTTGTGTGTATCTTTAAATGAGCATAGTTACAATCATAAGGAGTCATCACGTCCAACAGTTAACATTTCATTCGGAGTACACATTCTGAAATAGTCGAACTCTTCTCAGGAATACAAACGAATTCCAAAACGTGTGTGTACGTGTCGAAATAGGAGGGACGACGAACAAAAGCTCGAGAATTTGGCTAATATAATCTATCAGGAATGAAAGAAAAGATTTGGACTTGAGACAACAGGGAGTGGAGAATCGACGGCAAAGGGCGGACTATCGAGGAGAGAAAGACGAATTGCAAATATATGAGAGGAGTAGAAAATATTCAGAATCAGATGCAGGGATGTAGACGAGGAGGAAAGAGAAGGATTAGAACAACTATATGATGAGATAAAAAAAAAAAGAGGCATCGAGAACAACTAAGAAAGGAAATAAGGAAGAACAGAAGAAAGGAGAGAGAAAAGAACTATCGTAGTTTTGCAAACAATCCATATAAATGTGCTAAATGTTTGTTTACTGAAAGTAAGAACGGAAGATTAGATTGCACTAAAGAAGAGCTCGAACACCATCTTAAAGGGTCATACAGCGACACAGGTACAAATAAAGTACTCCCAGAAATGCACGGGCTGAATTCGATGTGAGTGACATCAGACAGAAATAAATTTTTGAGTTCATTAGAAAAGTGATGGTAGAAAGTTCACCAGGGAACGACGGAGTTAGCTACAAGTTTATAACTATTGCCCGGAAATGCGTTTACAACTATTTGCATTGATAAAAGAAATGTGGAAGAATAAAGACATTGCAGAGCGATGATGTATAACTGAAGGTATCTATTTACCTAAAGAGAAAGAGACAAAGAGATTAGGATAATTCAGACCCATTTCACTGCTAAATATCGATGGGAAGATCGTATTTGGAATTATTACCAGGCGAATCATATGATTCGTACAGCTTAACGGATAGGTTAATGAAGCAATCCAAAAGGCTGGGATCCCTGGGTGCATAGAACATTTGCTATCTGGGAAGCTATCAACTGTTTAAAACAACTGAAGAAAATCCTGTACATTGCATGGCTAGATCTTGCCAATGCATATGGATGTGTTCCACACTCACTAATTCAAGCAGCTATGGACTTCTTTTGGATTCCAGATGTTCAACGAATGCTCATGTGTTACTACAATAAATTGAGGATGAGATTCACAGCAGGAACGTTCGCATTGGAGTGGCAACGGCTTGAAATAGGTATTGCAGCTGGGTGCAAGATACCAGTCATCTAATTTGCGCTAGCTATGGATATATATATATATATATATA
>NC_068992.1:68356472-68357221 GCF_001194135.2 Octopus bimaculoides
ATATATACGCGCACACATTATTTACATTCGGTGGATATTTGTCCCCATCTTGTTTGTTGTTAACACAACGTTTCGGCTGATATACCCTCCAGCCTTCTTTAGGTGTCTTAGGGAAATTTCGAACCTGGGTTCTCATTTCCTAAGGTATTTTACGATGTTGTTATCATTATTATTATTGTTGTTGTTGTTGTTGTTGTTGTTGTTGCTGTTCAGGTCACTGCTTGGAATCGAACTCAGAATCTTGGGTTTAGTAGTCAGCGCTCTTAACCACTACGCCATATGCCCGTGGGTGTAGTGGTTAAGAGCGCGGGCTACTAAACCCAAGATTCCGAGTTCGATTCCAAGCAGTAACCTGATTAATAATAATAACATCGAAAAATACCTTAGGAATGAGAACCCAGTTTAGAAATTTCCCCAAACACCTGAAGAAGGCTGGAAGGTATATCAGCCGAAACATGGTGTTAACAACAAACAAGATGAGGACAAATATCCGTCGAATGTAAATAATGTACATAATTCCTCATCTCTTAAATATAAAACTATAAAACATAAACAATATTCTCTTCTCAACAATCCCCACAAAAAACATGTTTTCTATAAATGAAGAGGCTGTTTGTACATTCACAAAATTGTATTTGACAAGTTCTAGAGAGGAACGAAAGCGCTAATAATAATGAAATAAAAAGTTTTTTTTCCAAAATTCTGACGACATTGTTTCTTATATATTTACACACACACACACACACACA
>NC_068992.1:68358277-68359664 GCF_001194135.2 Octopus bimaculoides
ATATATATATATATATATATATATATATATATATAAGCACATGGATAGTAGACAGTATAGTGCTCGAATCCCGAAGGCAGAGTAAAGCGTTAGTTGAAATAGAAAATATTGTCAAAAAACCATTACCCTGAATTTCACACAACCTATGATCAGGCAGTCGTGAGTCTACTGATCGAATTAACATTTAAAGCTGTTTGGAAAATTAATTTTCAAAGTAATGGTATAGTTTTGGATAAAGAAGCGATTGATTGTAAAAGCTGGAAACTGCCACGGCCAACGGCACGAAAGTTTTCGGGCTTTCGCAGGAAGGGTGGCGTCACCTCCTACCCAAAAGATTTTGCTAGCGTGGCATTAGTTTTGAGGGGGAAAGTCGAATACTTCTTGAATGTAGAATTGTACGATCAAGTAGAAAATTACTTGAATGAAAAAGACCTTGTCAGAAATAAAATGTAATTAAAATGAAAGTGAAGAAATGGAATAGTATAATTAAATTAAAGGTAATTGAGTATTGCAGGCAAAAGAATAATAAAAACTAAACAGATATATAAAAAAAAACACTAATAAATATATAAATAAAAGTACTGACCTCTTCGTATAATCTGAACTCTCTCTAAAATTATCATCGTACTATTTTCATATATGTTTTATATTTATTTTTTCTTAATGCTCATTTTTATATGATACATAGACAGCTACTTTAATTTAATACAGTTTCTGTATAACCGATTTTAAATCGCGAGCAGCTGTTTGAAATGCCAGTGTATTTTCTCTTTGTTTTCCTGTACATCAAATCCAAACCTCTTCCAAGAATAAAGTCATTTGAGAGTACAAGCCTCTGACAAAACCAAACAAGACCGAACTGCATGTGACATTATCACGAGCCGCTTCTCGAACATCCTTCGTTCCCTCCAATATCTATTGTTTTTATATGCATCACGTCCATACGACCGCAAATTTGCCTTTGAACAATGCATTTACATTAAATATGATGCATAGATGACTACCTCTATCTGTCTGTCTGTCTGTCTCTATCTCCTGCTTCCCTTCTCTCTCATTCTCTCTTTTTACTCTTTTCCTCTCTCTCTCTATATATATATATGCATATACGCGCACATACGCAAATATGTATACCATTATATTTGTTATCATCATGAGATTATACATGAAAAGAATCTTTATCTATATATATATATATATATATTCATTTGAAATGCAGAGACGCCTATAATAGGACATCTACTCGCTAGAAATAGCAGCAAAAATACTAACATACCACAAAAGTTAGGGATAATTTCGAAAGGAAATGAAAAATAAAAACTTTTTATTTTTCTTTTCCTTTCGAAATTATCCCTAACTTTTGTGGTATGTTAGTATTTTTGCTGCTATT
>NC_068992.1:68359815-68363298 GCF_001194135.2 Octopus bimaculoides
ATATATATATATATATATATATATATATACATATATATAATGTATGTGTGTATATAATATAAGGCTGAAAACTAAATGCTTTCAATTATTTAACATCGCAATTATCCATTTGAAATATTTAATATAATATTTACCACATAAGACGTAAGTTCATACATTTTCATATCATAGAAGCTTTTAATATGCATTTCCAAAAGAAAGCTAGACATTTCCCAAGGTATCTTTGTGATAGATGCTGTGGCACGAAACAATAATTTATAATGAAACAAAAAATACATGGAATTCTTTGTAATATATTTCAAATATTTAAAAAAAAAATCTAAGTGTCATAACACGAGTAATTAACTGCTTTAATGGAAAACGATAACTTCGTTAGAGAATATACACAGGATAATTTTCTCTTAAAATTGATGAAAATTCCTTTGTGTGAAGATTTACGTTTGTAATGCTACGAAGTGAAAATCTATTTGAGGTCATGTAAACACTTAATCAATAGGATTAGATAGTGATTCCACGGTGAAGTGTTGCAAGGCATCCTTAGAACTTTGGTTATGCAGAAGCGGAAGAAAAGTAGCTATAGAAAGTAAAATAATTGAAAATCCAAAGGTTGATCTCAGCGTAATGGATTATTTAGAATGCCAAGTAGAATACGCTTTGGAAGATAAAGGAGCTTTTCTTTCATTTACACTTTGTTGATGAAGTGGCTAAATGTACAAACTGTTTTGTTTTAAATCAGTTTTAAAAATGCAAATATTTTAAGAAATGTGATTTTATATTATGAATTATATTTGTGGTTGTTTCAAAGATTATTTTAAAGTTTATTAACGAGGAATATACCAAATTTGTCAGTAAATCGAATTAGATACCATGTATATAACAAGCCTTATAAAAAAAAAACAATTATCTTTCTAATAATTACAAAATTCTTTTAGTAAATATGTGAAAAGCAGTGCAGGAACAACCATTTGTTTTCTCCAAAAGCATTGCCGACGTAATGGCTTAAACGAAGCAATAAATTTGCTTCACCGCTTCAACGAAGCATGTATCAGTTTTTATGAGGTGCGAAACAATATTTAAATGTTAAAATATTTCTTATACACTATCCAAAAACTCAAAGAAAATCATTTTATTTGTTCACGAAAAACACAGATACATGCGCCATTAGACAGAACATTATAGTTAATTTCATTTCCACATAACAGTCAAGCGGGAAAATGGATTTAACTATTATATATCCATTAATGAATCTGAAAATCCTCTTGGGCTGCTATTGTGAATATTGCAAGTAGCTTATCTGCATTTCATTTTTTCATCAAGAATATTTCAACACCAGTTCTACTCTGTTCAATATAAGATCTGCGATGCTTTATTACAGAATATATCTTAATATTTTCATCTCGCACTCTATGAACAACTTGTCTATAAATGCACTATTTCATACACAGAAAACGTGAGACCAGCTGGACTAGTTTCAATTTTGTTTTAGAATTTCATCAGTGACCATAGAAATTTTGCATATAATCTTCCGGATTTGTATATATAACGAAATCTTAGCAACCAATGTTGATTACTACGTCATTGTGGCTTTAACTTTAGTCAACAATGTGTTTATAAATATATAACCGGAATGGCTTTATAAGTAATACCTTCGTGGACAAGAAACGAGTGATCAACTCTATTGCTTGCAATACTATTTTGGGATTTCATCAGCACCTCATTACCCTGAATATATGTATATATATATATATATATATATATATAAGGTTGAGGAGGGTATTGGATTTAACCAAACCCCGGAGGATACAGGTAATACTGAGTAAGTGCTGTATATATTTACATATATATATATATATATATATATATATATATATATATATATATATATAATAATGATATTAGGAAATAAACTCCAAAATTTACATGAAAAAATTCAATTTAGCAAAACTAAATCAAATTTCCCAATATAAAATAGATGTATATGATTTAGAGAAAAACCACTATTAAATAATTCAATAATGAAGAATGTATTTCATACTCTCTAGAAAATAAATATATCATAAAAATCTTATTGTAAAAATACATAAAAGAATAACTAGTAAATAGTACTATAAAAATGACTATTATATCATTCGCCACTATTAGATCATTCGACGTGGATCCTTCACTCTTGCTCTTTTTGGTGAAGAAGCGAGATGGACGAAGCTGCTCTTCTTTTTGCCTCCTGTCGCGATGTGGGCTTATCCGGGATTTCAGATAGAAGTTTATCCAGATGCATTTTGAACGTTTCCAGATCTACGCCCTGAATACTGGGTCCTTATCTGAGATGAGACGACGGTATTTTTAGTACTATGCAGTGCAATTCAGTTCGGTAGTTGGTATCGTTCTTAATTCCATGAGTAGTGAGGCAACATTCCATGCGCATATTGCCAGGATGGCAGGATGGCAGCATTATGCAGGCGAGTAGCTGGATCCACCCTTAGATCATTCAAAACCAGAAATAACGATACCTATTTCTTTACTGCCCACAAGGGGCTACACAGAGAGGGGACAAACAAGGACAGACAAACGGATTAAGTCGATTATATCGACCTCAATGCGTAACTGGTACTTAATTTATCGACCCCACCCCAGTGCGTAACTGGTACTTAATTTATCGACCCCGAAAGGATGAAAGGCAAAGTCGGCGGAATTTGAACTCAGAACGTAGCGGCAGACGAAATACCGTTAAGCATTTCGCCCGGCGCGCTAACGATTCTGCCAGCTCGCCGCCTACAGATAACGATACCTTGCTGCTCCTATGAAGGAAATTTGTGCTCCGTCATCTGGGTTACTAATCCCTGTGGTCGCCACAGAGCTTCAGCTTGGTAGGCAATTCAGCTCTACTGCACAAAGAACCCTGTCAAAATTGAGCATTTCATTTTGTTTGTCAATTAGACTTTAAAGAAGATGGTTCACGCTTCTATTTTAGTACTCTTGATGCATGGAAAAATTCATTTTTGTTCTCGAGTTACTATGCCAAATCCAAAAAGTATCTCTATTTCAGTCAGGGAAACGAATTCTTGCCTATCAGCTGTAGAAGTTGCTTTACCTTCTTTCACTACGGTAATGCATTTTTTTCTTACAGTTGATTGCAATGATGCTTCATATATCGACGCGAAGTTTCACCAATATATATATATATTGGTGGCACTCCGTCACTTACGACGACGAGGGTTCCAGTTGATTCGATCAACGGAACAGCCTGCTCGTGAAATTAACGTGCAAGTGGCTGAGCACTCCACAGACACGTGTACCCTCAACGTAGTTCTCGGGGATATTCAGCGTGACACAGTGTGACAAGGCTGTCCCTTTGAATTACAGGCACAACAGAAACAGGAAGTAAGAATGAGAGAAAGTTGTGGTGAAAGAGTACAGCAGGGTTCGCCACCATCCCGTGCCGGAGCCTCGTGGAGCTTTTAGGTATTTTCGCTCAATAAACACTCA
>NC_068992.1:68363472-68372936 GCF_001194135.2 Octopus bimaculoides
ATTATTGGCTAAACTGGCAATATGACTATCCCCAAGTACAACAATATATATATATATATATATATATATATATATATATACACAATTCACTGTGTGTTTCCTCTATGCACGGCCAAACCGCTGGATCAATCTGTAACACATTTGGCATGAAGGTTTTTCAATCATTGTAGAAGGTGTAGGGGGTTCAAATTTTGGCCCTTGCCAATATAAGGGGCTGTAGTCCCCTCATACGTGCCTTCCGATTTTGTTTTTTCCGGTGGTATAATATTTTCGCATTTATTCTTTCATTTTTTATAAGACCATAGTTCTAAATAACGTCCTGATTCCATAAAACCATCTTCATATAACATCTTTGTTTTTCTCAATACATATGTAGACAAGGGGCCTTATGTTAAAAATTGATATAAGTTTTCATTGATATGAAATAAAATATCGAATGCAAAGTAAATCGCAATGACATTTCGGAGTTTCCAGCTCATTTTAGTGAATAAGTTTTTGTCCACAATTAAAATTGGTATACAAGCAAATTTAAATATGTGGTTTGATAAAGTAGACTGTATACTTTTACAAAACTTCATCGTCTCTTCAATATGAAGAGACACAACTAGCGTGTGCATATGAAGTGATGTTTTTGCTCCAAATATTGATAATTTCTATACCTTACAAAATGTTGCCGAGCAACAATCTATTTTCATTTTCTAAATCTTCTCCAGTATATGACAACGGCTCCAGGCAGTTTATATTTATGTCTCAATCTTAACTCTGGAAAATATTGAAAGTCAATTGGTTTTGCAAATAAGGATTGAAATTATCGAACTCTTCGTTCTATTACTAACAACTTTTAGTAGCTGCTTTTAAATGTTCAAACAAATAGATAAGTAGAACACCTCTGCCTATTCATAACATCATTTATCTATATTTGATGTCAGCGAAATATTTTGGGTCGAAATGAAATATATATATAAAAAACAATTTGGTTCTTATGCTCCTCTCAAGGATATTAGCGATGGCGTAAATGATCGTTTTGTTTCATCAAGACCCTCTATCCAAATACGATTACCGCATAATACCACATTTAATAAAATTGTAATTTCAAGACAATTGAAATGGAAATTAGGGACAGGATATAATATTGGTTCATAATTATGGTACAAGGCCAGCAATATTGAGAGAGGAGGCAAGTCGGTTACGTCAACCCCAGAGTTCAACTGGTACTTATTTTATCAACCCTGAAAGGATGAAAGGCAAAGTCGACTTTAGCAGAAATTGAACTCAGAACATAAAGACAGACGAAAGCATTTAGCTCGGTATGCTAACGGTTCTGACAGTTTGTCACCTTGAGACTGATTTATGTGGTCTCCGTGTTCAATAACAACAGGATGCGTTAATGTCTCCGAATTAGAATTTGTACTGCGCTTTGATATTTAATGCAACTATGAAATTCGTTGAAAGAATCGTATACAAGATAGTATTTTGTGAGTTGTTATGCAAATAATCGAATAGGAATCATATTCTGCTCAGTTCAGTTAATTTTACCTGGCCTTACCGTTATCAGGTACTCTTGTAAAGATATAGGAAATTTCATTGAGTATATTCTCTCTCATTCTCTGTCTCTCTCACACACACAACATGCAAATCTAAATGTGCGTGTGTATGCCTGAGTTTATTGTTATTTATACAGAGACATTGACTTACACAATACGCTCTGATAAGTGTACATATTATATAATGCAATACTGATTTAACATTTGTATTTCCAATTCTATTAAGCATTTCAATTTATGTGCTAATGTTATAGATGTGGTATAATTATTTACACGTAAATGTAAACATACAGACGCTTGTGTGTATGTATATAAGTAAATCAGCTATTAAATTCATATCGTTAGCTCTTGCAGTTGTTTCAAATATTTTACGGGTACTACCATACATCATCCTATCTTCTGAGATTAAATTTCAACCAAACGTCTGCGGAAAATCCTGCTATATTTGGTAATGACAGTTCTACTGCATTAAGTTTGTTAATGTACTTCGACTTTGTATTTGTTTTGCAAGATTCTTTATGTGAATTCGTGAGTTGAAACAAATTTTGTTGTGCCTAGGGAGAGTCATTGTGCCAATATTAAAACACTTGCGTTAATAATATTGGCATAATAACTCTCCCTAGACAAAACAAAATTGTTACTGCAGACGAACAGAAATATTTATCCTCAACACACTGGCATAATCCAAAAGATCACAAGATATTGTTCCATATTGCTTACGATTTAATTTGTAAATATCAAGAAAACGAATCCAATAATTTGTTTTAGGAAAATGCATTTGAAAATTTATAGATATTAAGAAAAAAAAGAGTAAATTTAGATGAATTTTGCACTTTGATTTTCATTGTAACAGAACATAGATTCCTGGGAGGTTATTAATGGGAACTAAAGTATATATATTCAATATGCTCAGTACAAATATCATACAAATATAGGGTTGTAGCGGGGCGTCTAGGGTAGGAACATTTTATCATAAATCTTAATTCGAAATTGCATTTTCGGAATAGCATGAACATTTTGTCAATAGTACTTGTTGAAGACTAAGGCGACTTCCTTTTATAAGTTTAATGACAAACGATGGAACCCGTTTACAGTAACCAAATTCGTAAATTACTGGCTGCTTGATATTGGAACGAGTGACAAGAGAATAATTTGAGATTTAGCGATGAGTAAAATAGCAAAATATACTTGAAAAATATATGTTAGGTATTAAGGGGCAAAAAATGGAAAATATCTGATACGAATCCAGAAAAATATAGCGAAGAAAATCATGTCAATATGCAGTTGACACAAACCTTTTGCAAAATTCAAATGTGTGTGTGTGTGTGTGTGTGTGCATTTTCAGAAGAATGTGAAAATCGCTTTTTTTTTTTTAGAAGCACACATTGACTTCATTTTACTTAAATATCATTTTTCTAAAACAAAACCAAAAGATCATTCTACCCGAGAATGACACTCATGAATATTGATTATGAGGTATGGATGAAATTAGAACTAAAGCATTATATTATCTTTGCCTTCAGATAACAAACGTGCCTCTTCTGATCTAATGCAGGAGTCGATGTGCTTGGCATCGGATTTGCTCCATTAGACCTTCTTTCCTATTATTTCAACTACAAAAGCGACACACGAAATGTCACAGATGTCACCACTGACAGAGAATAAACAATGTTAGTCTAGGATTTGTTCTGTCCCATAAAAAGTGTCGTATTATCGATTTCCGACTCTAATAATATGCATCATCTAAGAAACATGCAATATTGTGTGTGTGTGTGTGTGTGCGTGTGTGCGTGCGTGCGTGCGTGCGTGCGTGCGTGCGTGCGTGCGTGCGTGCTGAATCGGTTCATTATACAACAGATAAAAATAAACATCCAAACCAACAGCAACTCATAGGTGTACTTGCATATGACTCCATACGAATCACTCGCTTTTGTAAATACATATATCAAAAGCCTATCGGATTTTACAGTTATACTCTGAGTAATCTTGCATATTTTTTCCCACTCCTAGCTATGCAGATTTTAACATTTCAAGCTTGTATAATTAAGGAAGCACAGTTAAATTTATATTGTCAGTACTCAAGTTATATGCTCAGCTAGTTTTATGCAACTTAATCAGCATACTTAGTCCTGCATTCACTGTTTTTAATGTATATTCCTGTACACGATTCTCATTTGCACCATTCTCATTTCGTTTACTTCAACATTAGCAGTCATTTAACTTGTAAAGGGATTCTGTAGCAAGGATATTTGACAGTACCATCAGCTAGGAATCGAACACAGATTCCAAAGACCAAGAATTTGTTAGAGACGTCAGCAAACCATAGATCTCTGTTATCAACATTAACGAGATACGATAACTTATTGAAGACATCAACAAAACACTGAATACTTGGGTCTCTAGTGGAACAGAATGTCTGCAATAAATTGTTCTTTGTGCCTTTTCCCTTGACAGAAACATTATCTGAATTTCTGCCAGCCGCCAGTGGTGACATGCGCTTAAAGTCTGTTAACTGCTAGTGCAGACATAATTCACTCCAACTGTGTATTTCGCGACGCGCGACAAACTCACCAACTTTTTAACTATTTCACTGGCGGAAATATTGCTCTGTTGCCGTTTGTCATAACGACTTTACATCGATTTATTTAACGATAAATAAATATTTTTGTATTTTGAATTTCACACACATTTCTTTTTTTTGCACCCATTTTTCAACGCAACTAATTCATCACGCTTGTAACTGACAAAAGTCAGAGATATTCCTTATTTTGAATATGTGCATGTGTGTGGCTGCGTTTTTCCACGTTTCTCTACAAATATAAAAAGTTAGTAAATATATAGTTAGCAGAAATAACAATAATTTCAAACACATAAGGGTAGAAATGTACCGGGTTATAATTGACTCCTAGTACTCGACTATTATTTTATCAACCCCAGTGGTAAGAAAGGCATAAGGGGGAAATGCCCTGGTATATTTAGATATGTTTTTTTAAGTTCTTCGTTCAAATCCCACCGAGGTCAGATTTGCTTTTCATCCCCCAGGATCCATAAAATAAGTCAAGCGTTAGTTTTGATATAGAAAAAGATCCTCTCCCACAAATTTCTGGTCCTGTGCCTATATTTAAAATTGTTATTATTGTTGGCAGTGTTTGCTGAGTAACTTTGTGCTACAAATGTACACACAAGGTGCACATACATACACCGACACCACATGCACTTATAAATTTCACACACACGCACTAACATATACAGATGCAAACATACTGCTGCATAAATATTGTTATGACCGTCATGGTTTATTAATCGATTCCATTATTTATTAAATTGTGCATAACTACCCTCGTTCTCACACATAAAGTTGTTTGTACCGTTCCATTTATTCGCTACTTGAATAGAAGCTTTGTTTGAAATATTTAACTTTCAGTTATTTTATATTTTTTGAAAGGAAACAAAAGACGCTCATTCAAACAAACGAACACACACACACACACACACACACACACACAAACGCGCGCGCGCGCAATCATACGCACTTTCTGTACACAATATACTCACACGCACAAATACATCCATGTTTTAAAATATACAACGGTAATAGACTGTAAGAGCAATCTTGTGGAACTACTAAATGAGAGTTACTTTTCATGTATGTCTCTTTGATGAATGTTTTTTTTCCTTTTCTGATTTTCTGTGTACTTGTGGTATATTGGTTTCATATTAAACATTTGAAATGAAAAAAGTTTTTCATGTTTTATTTTCTTTCTCTTTTGGTGTAAGACTAATTTTGTAAGTGCGATCGAAAGTTCAACCATATATTACTACTCGTTCATATTTTATCGAATATGCAGGAATAAAAACCTATCTTATAATCTAAGTCATTGTGTGATTTTATAGTATTCTTGTTAAATATATTAGGAATGTGAGAATGGTAGAGATAATAAAAATGATTTGTATTACAGACACGAACTCTTTCTTTTTGTTAAGGGTGTTTCGTCTATTAAATCGACTTCAATACATGACAGGTCGATATTTCGTCGACCCCCAAAGAGATATAAATCAAAGTCGACCTTATCAGGATTTGAATTCGGAAGTTAAAGAGAAATGACCAAATATCTCAAAGCATTTTGTTCACTGCTCTGCTGATTTTGCTTATCATGGTAGCACTATTAATAACAAGGCCAGATATTTGGTGAGAAAGAAATATAAAAGAATCACTTCTATCGATTCCAGGACTGGACCGTTCATTATTTTATCGCATTTAGAAGAATGAATGGCAAAATTGATCTCAGAAGGATTTATATTCAGAAGATAATTAATAACACGACGTATTTTGTTGGGATATTATTTTCTTCTGTTCAGCGCGCGCGCACACACACACACACACACACACACACACACACACACACACACACACACACATGCACGTGCGCGCAGACTCACACACACATATACAGTGGCCATCACTACAAAGCCTTTACGACCATATAAACTGGTAGATTTTATTACACTCCACACTGAAAGCTAGCACATGTTATTTGATGAACTAACAGGTGCGTGAGTGCATGAAATATCATGCTCAAAAACATGGTGTGATATAGGAATCGCACCCAAGACTTTATGATTGTAATTTCAAAACTTTATCCACTTGTCCACGTAAGCCAACGAATAATTATTGCACCTGGTTGCCCAATAAGTTAGTGCTGTTGAAATTGTTCGAGCTGTTTATCACGTCGAAAAGTCAGAAACCACATTCGATTACTGTTTAGAGGAACGAAACAATATTTGTTTCTTGCACCAGGCTCACACCAGCGGCTCGGGGAAGATTATATTATCATTTATGAAGTGGGTTTCGGTTATCCAAATGTTTACAGTGTCTCTGTTAAGAAAACATAACAATGCAGCGTGAAGCAGAAAACAAATTAGTCTTTTCGAATATATAGTCCTATGACTTTGTAAACATGCACCATGGTCCTATAACGCAGTCTGCTAAATGTAATACGTTTGGCTCCATGCATGTACAACCAAGTCTGTAAAGATTATTGGTTTTCTGATATAAGAGAACAGCGTCTAAGAGACTATATTCTTTGTGCATGTTGTTTTTCTTTGACCGGGTTTGTCTAAATTTGTAACTTCGCCTTTGATCTTCTTAGAAGCCCTCAATTCAAAATCGGTTTCAATTTTTTTTTCTACATGGTGTGACAGAATAGCAGAGGTCCAATACCCGTTTTCTCTTTTGTCTTCCTGTTTCTTCCTCTATTTTCCCGCTATATATATATATATATATATATATATATATATATATATATATATATATATATAGCACGACACGCTCACATAAACACACACACTTACATAGATTATATACATATATACGCACACACACATGCTATTTGTAGCATGTCTAATAACCACGTAAGGGCTTTCTTATTGGCTCGATGATTATCATTTAGGTAATAGACATTTAAATGTATGGCACATCATTTTTAATATTTGTCCAGCAACAGATGATATAAAAAAGCATAACGTTCTTGAAATCAATTTACTTTGACGGTGAAATAATCTGCCTACCATTTTCCATTCTCGATTGAGAATATACAACATTTAGATGCTGCATCTATAGTCACTTCTGTAAAGCCTTCTATAGTTGCATAGTTTCTTAACAATGATACCAATTTTGCCAAACCATAATCTTAATAATATCTACCTTATTATGGTATGGAAAAATATCCCGATCTTTTTATTGCATGAATAAATATCCTGACCTTATTACTGCATGGTAAAAAGTCAACGCTAGAACTGATGATTGATTGTAATTCCCTTGTACTATTTTATCTACTCGTAACATCTTCATAATACTAGGTAGTGTGGGTTATTGAAACTTGAGCGTTTCTATTAATCAATCTTTCAGTCAGCAATCCAGCTCTTGCAACAACTTAATTCAGTACCATTTCATTGGTCTGATAACGTATAATGCATAATTCAATTCATACGTCTTTTACACATTTCCTTAAAGATACTGTTTACCTCTAGACTATAACCAAACTACGTAGGTAACACTAACTGAAGCAATACATTTTCGGGTTATCAAAAGTGCCATGTGTAATGGAATTTGTTTAAGTTACCCTATCTAAATATATGACCAAAGTTTCCTGAATATAATTGGACTTTGCTGATATTTCCAAATACATATTCACTTTGAAGTATTTGCTCTTTCGATATATTGAATCCCAAGTAGATACTCACACATTAGAATATCGTTTCATTCTTTCAATACATCGATTGTTCTCAAATGTATATCGATTTCAAGTAAACCGTAGTATTCCAGCTCATATATATATGAATGCAGATGTATGTATAGACATATATGCGTGTAGATACCTGCAGAGATGTGTGTATGTATATATAGATGCCTGTGTATATATATATATATATATAATGTGCGCGCGCGTGTGTAGTTAGTTTTATATTATTTTGTGCTACATCGCTTGGTTTAAAGCCAAACTAATTAAATATAGACAAAACTACGGAAGCAGACAGGGTACGGCAAACGTTTCAGTCTGCATAATTGGCTTTTATGTTGAGGAATTAGTAGTAAAATGCATTCCTAGTTTCCCTCGCCTCTATAATGAAAGGAAATTACGTTATATTCATATCTAAATGAATTAATACAATTATATTTAATACTGATATCTATTGAACATTTGTTTCTGATCGGAACTGATTGCGAAATTATCTTACAGTATTTAAACTAAATGGAAAACTACTCACAGCAGGCTCTTACATTTGATATTCTTGGCGTATGCATTGTGAATATAGACCAGTGGTATTGATATAATTTGAGGAAATTAGCCCAATTAACATTATGTATAGAACTGATTTGATTACATTATTTTGGATTAGAAATATAATAGCACTGTTGGTGATATGTGAAGTAAGATTTCTTACTACGAGTTCAAACCGTAATACACCCACTGAAGAATGCATCATTTTTTTTCCATCTTTCAAGTGATATAACAAGTTATAGCTTGGTACGTCTGCAGATAAAAATATTAAAAGAACAGATTTACATTTTATGAAAGAAGAGATTGGAACTTGGCTTCAAAATGATATTTCACACAAAAATCAACCGGACAGATTCTTTTTCTGTTTACCACAACTGTGACATAAATCAAACAAAACACAAAACAAGCGTGAATATGGAGGTATACATAGGGATAAATAGATTTTTCAATATATTCGTGAATGTTACATAGAAGTTTGTTGTTCTCCTGCCCGTATAATCTACATTTCTAAGAGTAGTAATCAATGTCTTACTATGGTTACGCGCGTGTGTGTGTGTGTGTGGGTGGGTGTCTGTGTGTTTGTGTGTGTGTGCGTGTGTGTGTGTGTGTGTGTACGTGTGCGTGTTGTTCATTTCTACCTTTGAGCAAGCAGCCATCAGCGAATAAAAAGTCCTTGAGATCGGTTTCTTTTAATTTACTGACGGCTGTGAAACAGTGAGTGTTATATAACCAGCGCAATGCTATAACTGAATCCTTTTCTCAAAAGCACTGATACCCACTGATGAAAGGTCTGATGGAGCCCTGGCTTTTCAAAGATCTTACTGTTGTGTTTAGCCTCCTTCAAAGCTTTCCTAAATCTACGGGCAAGTTCTCCATGGAGTGTTGCCTCTACAAACATCACTCCTTGACATTCTCCCGTCTTGTTAAGATGTCTTATTGATATGTTTATTTTCTTTCTTTTCCTGTTGAGAAGATTGGATTGTTTTACACCATTTTATTCCTTCTGGAATGATACCTATGTTGTCTTCGAAACATATGTCGGAAGTAAAAGAATTTGAATAACACCTGGTGAGGGGGCAAACACAGACACACAAACATACACACACACACACACACACACACACACACACACACACAT
>NC_068992.1:68372946-68375625 GCF_001194135.2 Octopus bimaculoides
TATATATATACGACGGTCTTCTTTCAGTTTCCGTCTATGCAATTCACTCACAAGGCTTTGGTCGGACGGAGGGTACAGTAGAAGATACCTGCGCAAGGTAAAACGCAGTGGGACTGAATCCAGAACCATGTATATGTTTGCGTGTCTGTGTTTGCTCCATCACCATCGCTTGACAACTGGTGGTGGCGTGTTTACATCCCCGTGATTTAGCAGTTCGGTATAGAGTAAGTACTAGGCTTACAAAAAAAATAAGACCAGGGATTGACTTGTTCGACTAACAGCCGTGCTCCAGCATGGCTGCAGTCAAATGACTGAAACAAATAAAGGAATAAAGAAAAAAAGAATATATATACACACACACACACACACACACACACACACACACGCACACGCACACGCACACACAGCCACATGTATGATATAGCATATACTACATATCATAATATTTATATAATATCATATTTGGCACTCTGTCGGTAACGATGGCTAGGGTTCCAGTCGATCCGATCAACGGAACAGCCTGCTCGTGAAATTAGCGTGCATGCGGCTGAGCACTCCACCGACACGTAGTTGTCAGTGAGATTCAGTGAGACACAGAGATACTTACTCATCTTTGTCAGCTGAGTAGACCGGAGCAACTTGAAATAAAGTGTTTTGCTAAAGAACAATAAAGCGTCGCCTGAATTCAACTCACAACTTTGCGATCGTAAACCGAATACGCTAAACACTAAGAAGCATGATTTCACTAATGTGAAATAATCTCCTTTTTCTATATAATATATATATATATAACTTTTTTATCTTATAATATATCATTTATGTCAGAAATCTATATATTATATATTAGATGATGTGTGTGTGTGTGTGTGTGTGTGTGTGTGTGTGTGTGTGTGTAAGCTCGCGCGCATGTGTATATTGTATTATCGCATCAAGTTTAATTGGTGACGCTCTTCGACCTTAAAGTTTATGGTCTGAGAATTTAACCACCTAGTTATGTCTCTTTTCTAAAAATAATTATAGATATACATTCAGTGAATTAAACATGTTATTTAAACAACGTAAGGCAGCTAATGGCTTATTTTTATTAAGCTGACGTTTTTAAGCCAAGCATAAATATAAAATTTTGATTAAGGTTCTACTTTTAGATATTTATCTAAACACATAAGGTTCGAATAGCTTGATGCCTATAAAAATCTGCCATTATATCTTATAATCTACTGTATTATTTAAGTAAATTCGAAAAAAAGCTTTTATGTGTTGGTTTACATATTAGTGAGTCTATTATTCTGCTAAGTAAGCTTGCATGGCATATTGCTTTTCTTCTGATTGATTTCAACTGAAATTTATTCTATGAAATACTGTTTATTTCAATAAAATTCTCTCTTTTATTAATGCGTTAGGACATTAAAAAAAAACGCACAGAGAGGAGCTACTTCAAGCACTTTTTATCGTTTGTCTAAAATGTAAATGTGACTTTATCACCCAATTCTTAGAAACATCTATGTCTATCGAGGACCTGAGTTCATGAAGCACGATTAATGTTAGCTGCTTTTCAATATCTTTTCTAAAATAGCAAAGGAGTTAAGCATTTTATTCAAACTTTTGTCATGAACATCATCATTTATTCTAACGAAAATAATTTAATAGATTTATGTAATATTAAAGTGACATAGGAAATTGGTATAATATATTCAATATTATTCTACATTCAAAGTATGAGAATATTAGAAATCTAATACAAATAGATTGCCAGTAGTCTACAGATGCTGGATGGAGATTGTCTAATTTTCCAAAACAAACAGTTGAAAATGAAATTTTGTGTTCCAGTTGAAACTTTGTACCGAGAATATAGATTTGCATGGTAAACAGAAGAGCTATTTGTTTGTTAGTATACATGGTATATTATGTATATGAAGACATTTCATTGTGAAAAAAGTTAGATACAATATGTATTTAAGAAAGGTTTATATAAACTCGATATTGTCTTAAGTGAAGCCTGCTTTACTCATACACGGAATGTTATGTGGCGAAATGAATGTAGTGGAAAGAATGTAATAAATATTATATGCAAGTTAAATTAATTTCTTGTGTTCATACCGCTTTATCGCCTAAATCAAATAATTTTAAACTTTCTCTATATGCTTTAAAATGTATGAGATTTAAATTGGTAACAGAAAAATTGCCAATCAAATATCCCTATACACTTAAAGTCCGGTTACATTTTTTTATAGACTTATAAAAAAAAAACAGTTTTGATTATGGGTCATGAAAGTTATCAGTAAAAGTATGTTAGAGCATGAGGTATATCTTTTAACTAGAAAACAGTCCATTATATCCTTGAATCTTGACAGCGTATGGCCTAATGGTTAGGGTGTTGCACTGACTATTTTGAGTCGTAGATTCGATTCTCGGATTGAGCGGTGCATTGTGTTCTTGAGTAAAACACTTCATGCTGCTTTGCGATAACCTTGACATCTGACGTGTGGTACACCGTGAGCCTGGATAGTAATGTCGGTTTGATCGAAAGAGTACGCTAATACGTAGCACAAACTTCCGATCACTCTAAACAAATGATCTATACAAGATTGTCCAGCATTGAATTGCAGAACCGTCTTTTTCAGACTCGAGAGACTACCACACACACACACTCACACAAATATATATATATATATATATATA
>NC_068992.1:68377396-68378139 GCF_001194135.2 Octopus bimaculoides
CATCTTTGCCTCCACTGATTCACTTGCAAAGTGTTGAGTAAAATTATTTCGTTGCAGACCTCCTTTGAGTCTTTTATTATCACTGCGACACATATAGTCCCCAGTTGGTAACATTGATTTCAAGGCCTTCCCAGATGAGTGACTGGTTGTTCTAAGACATTTATTGATTGTAAATATTTTCTGCCCAGTTACCTATCGGTAGAGTGGTCATTTGCAAACTCCAGAGGCGACACTTTCATTTCCCTTTACTCCAAACGTCATGCCCTTCCAATTGCTATAGATCCATAATGCATCTTAAAGCTGTGCCTGTCACCTGTATGGTGAGGAATCCTACATTGGGGAGTAGTAACGACTAGGCTACAGTAGCTGACTAATTATCGTGATCATTCGTCTTTTGCTTTCCTATAGCTTTCCTATAGCTTTGCTCTCTTTTACAAACCCAGTGAATATACATATGTTTCCTATTTCAAAGAAATTTAAACAATACATATTACACACAAGTGAAAAAGATTCGCAGCAATTAAACTTCTCTGGTTGACATTAATACACACATCACCAATAGGGGCCTTAACTCCCACATTTTTCAGCTCCATGAGCTCCATTTTTCAGGAGCAAAATTCTTTCAGGGTCCATGTACTGTCTTAGGCCAAAAAATTTTTTAACTTCCTGCAGAAAAAGTTAAGAACACCTGCAGGAAAAGCTAAGAACACCTGCAGAAAAAGCTAAGAACACCTGCAGAAAAA
>NC_068992.1:68378149-68378313 GCF_001194135.2 Octopus bimaculoides
CCTGCAGGAAAAGCTAAGAACACCTGCAGAAAAAGCTAAGAACACCTGCAGAAAAAGCTAAAACGCCTGCAGAAAAAGCTAAAACACCTGCAGGAAAAGCTAAAACACCTGCAGGAAAAGCTAAAACACCTGCAGAAAAAGCTAAGAACACCTGCAGAAAAAGC
>NC_068992.1:68378323-68392053 GCF_001194135.2 Octopus bimaculoides
TTTGCCAAAAACAGTGATTTAGCTGCTATTTCTAGCAGAAATTTCGCCAATTATGATTTTGCCCAAAGCAGAAATTTCTCCAAATATGATTTTGCCAATAACGGTGATTTAGCTGGTATTTCTAGCAGAAATTTCGCCAAATATGATTTTGCCAAAAGCAGAAATTTCCTCAAATATTTTGCCAAAAACGGTAATTTAGCTGCTATTTCTAGCAGAAATTTCTCCAAATATGATTTTGTCAAAAACGGTCATTTAGCTGCTATTTCTAGCAGAAATTTCGCCAAATATGATTTTGCCAAACAAGCAGAAATTTCCCCAAATATGATTTTGCAAAAAACGGTGATTTAGCTGTTATTTCTTGCAGAAATTTCGCCAAATATGATTTTGCCAAACAAGACATAAGGCAAATAGTACGACATTAGCAAGTAAAATTTGGGAGTTAAAAGATAATGGTGTTAATTTTAGCCTTAAATGGGAAATTATAAGAAAAGCTCAACCTTATAGAAATAATAGATATGGATGTGAATTATGTTCTATGGAAATATATGAAATTTTTAAACTTAGAAATAATCCTAATCTAATCAATAATAGATTAGACCTTAGGGTATCATGTGTACACTGCTCTACTCGCACTTTTAAATTTTTTAAAAAGTAGTTAAAATTATCAAATTATAGTATTTTAACTTCTATCATGGTCATCTAGGGCTATTAATTAGCACATATTTTAAATTGGAAATTGAACCTTTATAACATATATTTCTGATCTCTCACCTTAACATATAATCTTCTTGTGATAAATAAGATTTTAACTTTACTCCATGAAAGATATTTTTTCACACCACTTTCTTAATATGGATCTTAACCCTATATAGCTTATAAGAATAGGAAATTTCATAAGTTCAAAATGGTTTTAATTAGTTCCCCTAAATTAAATTTTTTTTTTTTTAAATGCTTGACTCTAAAAGGATCATTATTATTATTACATTATTTCAGGGCTTGCAGGGATAGTGTCTTGTTGATTATAAAAAAAAGACATTATCTCATCTGACAGCTATTTCTGTGGGCGCTATTTAGGGTATAATCAGTCTTAATTATTACAATAACAATAATTATTATTATTATTGTAAATAATTAATTATACTAGCTTAAATACGGGAACTTCATAAGCGCGAAACATTAAAGGAAAAGAAAAGAAAGAGAAAAAGAGAAAGTATGGATATAGCAATTGATGTTACATGTTCTCCCTCTAAAAACCTTTCGAATGACTGAATACAATCAGTAATACAATCAGAATAGTTATAATACTTAGTGGTACATGCCTGTCTAGGCGAGAAAGGCTACTACCGGCGTAATTTAAATATATAATAGCTGTAGGAGTATTTTGGTAAGGTCATAAAATAAAAAGTAAGAAATAAAAGCTGAAAATACCGGTAGTTACAGAACTTTAAATAATAACAGTTAACGGTAATTTCCTATATGTGTTTAGTTAGTATTATTAGGTGGGAGACATACCTGAACTACCCTAAACCTGGCGTAGGAAGAGTATGGCCAGTAAAGAGGAGACTATTGGACAGTTAATTTCAAAAACAGAAGGATGGTCATTATAAATAACACCATTAATCGATGGCGCTGAAATAGGTAAACAATGAATATTTGTTGTAAGAGGTAACAGGTCGCTTATATCAATGCAGATTAGAACTATATAATATATAGTTGGAAACAGTTGGGAATATTGGTAGTTAAGGGGAGGCAATCATTGATTTTTCAAGTAATATTTAAGCTTATGTATGTATTTTTCAAGTGGTTAAGAAGATGATGTGTTCGCATGAGGATAGCTGGATGTTAGTTTGAGCTAGGGCCCGTTTGAGTTGGTCTTTAAAACGGAATTTCGGAACTCCTCTAGGTCATATTCCGATTGCAAGTTGTCCGTAGAGCATGATCATCGGAAGGCTCCACATGCTGGACATGACCTGCCCAGCGGAGACAATGGCGAAGAATGGTGGCTTCGACGCTTTGTAGTGAGGCTCAACGAAGAACCTCATTGCTGGTAATGTGATCTTCCCTTCGTATATTGAGGGTCTGTCGTAGCTTGGATTGCTGGAAGCATTTCAAAGCGCTTGAAGTCACGGCGATACAGGGTCCTAGTTTCACAAGTGTAGAGAAAAGTTGACAGGACAACGGCAGAGAAGACAATGATCTTTATCCGGTTGATCAGCGCGTGATTGAAGAATACACGTTGGCTGAGTCTATTGAAGGTGAAATGGACCGCCCTGATCCGGTTCTCCAAGTCCTTTCACACGCGGGGGTCTTCGAAAGGATACTCCCAAGGTATGAGAAGTGTTCAACTTCTTCTAGGAGTTGGCCGTTGATGCTAATGTCTGTGGGTGGACTGTTCTTGCCTAGTGCAGGTTGGCTCAGGGTTTTGGTTTTTAATGTATTTACCTGCATCTCGAAGTACTGGTAAGCCGCATTATAAAGATTGGCTGTCTTTTGTAGGCAATCAGCGGTCCAGCTCGGGGTGGCATTGTCGTCAGCATACTGCATCTCACGGACTGAGATGGCGGAAGTCTTCGTCTTTGCGCGGAGACGTGCAAGATTGAAGAGTCCGCCATCCAAGCGATAGCGCATGTTGATGGAAGGCGAGTCTAGTGGCATTTCGTTGAACATGGCGGCCATGTACAAAGAGAAGCTGGTTAGTATCAGGGTGCATCCTTGCTTAAGATCCCCGGTGATGGGAAACGGGTCTGCGAGGGCATTTTGATGGCATACCCTACCCACCATGCGGTCGTGAAGGGAGAAGACAGTGCAATACAGTCTTCCGGACATTCAAACCGAGCAAGGTCGAACTACATTGCAGGATCAAAGAAAGCAAAGGCTTTCTTTGATCCCAGACGATGAAAATTGCAGGTTGTTGTTGTTCTTGACACGTTTCCTGAAGTTTTTCGGCACAATAGATCATGTCGATTGTGCCACGAGAGGGTCGAAAGCCAAACTGGGACTCAGGATGGACGTCTTCCGTGAGGATGAAGAGGCGATTGAGTAGGATATGGGCGAAGATCTTGCAATATTCAGGAGTCAGATGCCCCGATAGTTGTTGCAATCCTTTCGGTCTCCCTTCTTGTAGAAAGTGATGATAGTTGCATCGCGGAAGTCGCTCGGGAGGGTCTTGCCTTCCTGGATCTTGAGGATAAGGAGCATCAGATAATTTATCAGCTGAGGACCTCCGTGCGTGAAAAACTCAAACAAGATATTGTCTGGTCCTGGAGCTTTTCCTGACTTTATGCACTCGAATACATTGTCGAACTCATGAGGCGTGGACGGCAGGGACATCCAATGGCGGATGGGGATCTTTGGGGTGTTTTGGAGGGGATCGTCAGGAGTGCGTGAGTGGTCGTTAAGTAGACTTTCAAAATGGGACTTCCAGCGATCGAGGATTGCCTGGGTGTCGGTTATTGTAGAGCCAGCTTCGTTCTTCAGGCCACCGACTGATGACCTTGTGGGGCCAAAGATCTCCTTGATTGCGGAATAAAAGCCGTGAAAGTATCGTTGGGCCGCATACTTTTGCATCTCCTCTGCTTTCCTCTACCGCCAGATGTTCTGAGCTTCTCGAGTTCCTCGCCGGCATTCCGCTGATGCTTGCTGTTGTTTTCGTTTGTTCTCCGCAGTGGCATGGTTTTCGAGGGCGAGGTGCATCCAGAATTTGGCTTAGATAAGACGGGAAATAGTTTCATCATTCTCGTAAAAATCAGTCTTGGTTCTTCTGGGTGAAGCCAAACGTCTCCTCAGCGGCAGCAGTAATGGCTTCACGAAGGCTGGTCCAGCGACCCTCAATGGAGGTCGGCTCTGGGAGGTCCATCAGGTGTCTATCAATAGATTCCCTGAAGTGTTGGGATGCTGTGACTTCCGGAGTTTGGCGCAGTCGAACTGTCGGCAAGGGATGTATGCTGAGACCCGCTTTGGTGGGTGGCGGATCTTGATGTCAAGGCGAGAAATAAGAAGGCAGTGATCCGTCCAGCAGTCATCTGAGCTGGTGATGCGTACATCTCGTCTGTCCCTGGATCTTATCAGAACGTAGTCGAGGATGTGCCAGTGTTTAGACCGTGAACGTTTCCAAGTCGTCTTTTGTCAGCGAGACGAAATAGGGGGTTGATGAGGACGAGTCTATGCTAGGCGCAAAGGCTCAGGAGCAGATGGCCATTGGCATTGCATTTCCCAAAGTCGTGATGACCAAAACTGCCGTTCCACAGACAATGGTCACCGCCAACTCTGCCACTAAAGTCCCCCAACAAGACGAATTTGTTATGTGCGGAGACTGTCAAGATGGTGCGGTCCAGTAGGTTGTACAACGAAGCCTTGACGTCGTCTTCAGATGTGAGAGTAGGGGCGTAGACAGACATCAGTATAAGGAATCTGTTACGAATGTGTGGGATCCGAATTGTCATCAGGTGCTCGCAGACAGCTTTTGGGAGAAGTCTGTGTTGGTCCACGAGTTGTGTTTTGATGGCAAGGCCAATTCCACGGATGTGTGGTTCGTAGGTATTCTTCCGCTTCCAATAAAATGGTGTGTTTGGAGTCAGCTTTGATACTGCCTTCTCCTGAAAGCCTAGTCTCGCTGGTGTCAATGTTGAAGTGGTTGGTTCCTCGTAGACGAGGGCTGAACATCGCTCCGGACGATTAATGTCACTCTTGTCCTGGGCTGTGCGGATGTTTCAGGTTCCGAAAGTGAAAGGTTGAGAAACAAAGGATTTAGTAGTCGATGATGGATGAGCAGTAGAATTGACTGCGGAGTGGGAGGTCCGCCACCAGCCGTGGTGTGCTGGCCAGATCGAGTTACCGTGTTCTATGCTTACCCCACCTTTTCCTTTTCTAGGGGCTTCCTCCTGAGGGGTGGGCTGCGTTAATTCTCAAGAGAGCAACCTAGTCACGAGTCCAGCTGCTGAACTTCAATGTCACGGCTTTTCTTTGGAGAGTGACCATCTGCAATTCGCCACCAATGTGTGGTAATGGACAAGAGGCTTCCTACTTTCCAGGCCTTCCTGAAGCGTCCGTAATACCATCAGCATTGGGCTTCTTTGTTTTTATCGAAACTCAAAGAGTAGGAAGACGAAGCCAGTCGTTGAGTAAATTGTTTGAGGTGGTCGTGGCTGCGCGACGGCCACGCGGACGTATTTTGCCAGGAACTTCCTCACTGCGACTCAAGAACTGCGACGTGCAGTCTTGATGAGGCTGGCTGCAGCGAGCTGCCGGAGTCTATCCGTCTTTGTCACGCCCACCCGCCAGGCGGTACCCTCTTGCACTGTAGTCAATCCTTGGGGGCTTGAGACTTCCCTCCTCTGCTTGCTTCGCTGTTTGGGCCTTGATATTGGTATCTGCACGTGTTTAAGCTGGGATCTCATCCTCGACCTTGTTGCCATAGGTGGCCCTACCAGAAGTCTAAGACTCCTGATGGCATCGCCCTCGCAATCATTGGAACACACAAGCTCTTCCACCACGGCAAAAGACGACCATCGGAAAAGAAGTCGTACATGATGAAAATATGAATATAATACGTAAGACTTGTGTAAGATTTAAAAATGCACATGACACTTTAGAGATCATTAGTCGTGCTAATACAAATTTGCTAGTTTCTTTCACCATAAGATTCGAAAAAAATGAGCAGAGGAAACGATTTAATGTGATAGTATTTTATTCTTCACTTTCATTATTTCCGAGGTTAATGGTGAAGTATGTTGTTTGTTGAAGTGGCCACAGAATTATCTTTCTTAATTGTCAATATCATCAAAATAGTACTAGCCATGTTCCTAACGTACTTTTCTCGCGAATATATATATATATATATATATATATATATATATATATATATTACTAATTAGATTTTTAATCATTAATACGTTAAATAAGCTGATACTAACTATTGTGTTTTCAAGCAGATAGTTCCTTATGATAATTTACTCTCGGAAATTTTATTTAATTACGTCAAGCTGCTTTCAGGGATCAAATGCTGCCAATATCTTCTCTTTATCTTCAGTAAGGGGTCAATAAATGTGTACTTGTTATGCTGAAAATAATGTACTTTTTTTAATTATATGATCTTGCGTCAATCACAGACATCAATTCCTTTTAATATGCGTATAATTTACATTATACGATAAGTGAATTTTAATTTCGTAAGTCGATTAATCTAGCTATCTACGATTTAAAAAAAAAATTAAATCTCTTTTTAACCAGGAGGCAAAATGTAATATCAGAATTCCTGCTAGGAATAGAAAGTTTCAGCATGCTGTATTTGGTACTGTATTAATTTTGCAATAAATCACTATTTAGAAATATAACTTTGAGCATACCTTCCTTCAGTTTTAATTAATAGGTGTTAGGCAACAAGATTAATGGCTTGATTTTAAATCTATCTGGTTATTAATTAGAGCTGTATTCAGTTAATCACAGAACAAGACTTGATTTCTGATTATTATACATATTGTTGTAATTTGGTAATCTATATGCCATCCTGTGGGAGGCTTCGGAATGATTGCCGCAAACTCTTGCCAAGTTGAGTCTGAAGCGTTCAGTTCGAAAGTGCAAACATTTCGTTTCAACAACAAAACTAAACCACAAATCGGAAATCTATGAACTTCAGTACAATTCAATACCAAGCCTAACGATGCAGATTAGTTGCAGGAGAGGATTTCTTATGAAAGAAAACAATTGATTTACTATTAACTGTTTTATTTGTCTATCAATAATCTTTACATCAACACTATAGAGCTAGAAATAGCAGGCGCATCGGGAATGGAATGATTAATGTGATGTATATTCAAAAAGCAGAAGCGGTGTGTGTGTGTGTGTGTGTGTGTGTGTGTGTGTGTGTGTGTGTGTGTGTGTGTGTGTGTGTGTGTGTGTGTGTGTGTGTGTGTGTGTGTGTGTGTGTATGTGTGTGTGTGTGTGTGTGTGTGAGTGAGTGAGTGAGTGAGACGGACGGACGGACGGACGGACGGACGGACAGTGAGTGGTGGGGAGGAAACGGGTTGAACGGCTGGCCATCTTTAAAACTAAATGTAGCTGGCAAATATATCATTCATTTTATAACGTGACTACGCTGACTTTTTTGCATATATTGAGTATTAGAGAACTGTCTTGAGTCCAGTGAGGGGCTGTCTGCTTTTTTAAGTCCAAGGATTTTTACCCACAATATTTCAAACACACATTTAAAGAAACATTTCGTTGAAAGCACATATTTTTACATTGTTCGTTACTTTTTAAATCTGATCTTATTTCATGTAAACTCATTTTCATTTTTGCTTAAGCCTTCCAATTTTGATGATTGAAGTAGGCGTCACGTTTTCATGTAATGGAATCGCAAACTTCTGTCTGTATCACAACTATCCGTTATACACTAAGAGCATCATTCAATGAGGGACATATTTGGATAATTCTGTAAAAGGGACGTATTTTTGTGTTTCTATTTTCTTTATATATTTATAAAGAAAAAGAAATGACACAGGAAAAACATTGGTTACGCTATGAACTTCATAAGTTTGGAGCTGTTTCTGCTAAAAGGTACAGAAGACTCTTCGTTGAGTGCCTGAATAATATCCTATAGCTTCATTGTTATTAGTTTCGCAATACTTAAGCTATATATATATATATATATATATATATATATATATATATATATATATATATATATATATAAATTATATATCAGAGGAGATGCCAAGTCATCAGCGTCACTCAGGCTCATCACAGATTTCACATAAGATACACGCCTGCTCGAAGAATTTCACGTTTTCCCGCAATATTTTTTGCCCCAAATGGTTTATTTTCTATATCTAGCACTATGTCTTTCTCTCTTTCCAAGTTAAGGGTAAAAATTAAGCAACTCTGCAAGACACAACTGATCTAACGCAATTAAGACTCAAAAGAAATCTAAGGAAGAATGTAACGATCGAGAAGGTGGATCACAATGACCTTTTCGTGTGTACAGTTTGCGACACACCATGCCTGTCTTTGGCTGGCCTCAGACCTCATCTGCGAACGCATAGAAAACGAACCTCCACCAACTATTCTGCCTATATGTCTGTGCACACCTTTGAATGCAGTGTATGCCAGAAGGTTTGCAAATCCAACGGAGGCTTCAAAAGATTAGACTCGGAAAGTTTATGAGAAGCCCATTGACCGAATTTGCTGACTTTTCCTATAGCATGAAGGTGTCGATGAATAGTTGAATGACCATATCCATGCTTCTCCGCTTGTTCATCAACAGTTACTATTGGATTTTGTTCCACTAGGGATTTGCAGGACGTCCTTGCCGAGATCTACAGATCTTCCAGGACGAGGTTCGTTTTCTGGGCTGTAGTTTCCGGCTCGGAATTTCTGGAACTACAGTTGACACTGGCATACGGTTATTTTCCGATCCCCATATATTGCATAAATATTCCTCACACTTTCCGATGCGTTGTTGCCTTTATTGCACTCATAAAGCAAAACATGCCAAATATGCCTCTTTATCACTTCCATTATAGCTTTGAAAAAATAACTGTTAAAATCGAACTGCACTCTTCACAATTTGCACTAACAATTGGTAGAAGGTAACATTACTACTTGCTTTTATAGCAAGTTTATGCAGCTAGTTATATATATATATATATATTACCTTCTACCTATTGTTAGTGCAATAGTAAATTTAAATAAACAATAAATTCAGATGAACGAATAGAATTAACGGAAAACATGGGGACGTTTCGAGCATAGCTCTTCGTCGGAATTGAGAAAAGGAAAGGTCCAAAGGAAAAGAAATCACCTTCTATTTTCAGAAATCGCATGCTGCTCATTCTGGGGAACTCCTTTGAGCAATCTGTGAATCGACTCCTTGTATTTATTCCTTTGTTAAGCCTGGTGCTTATTCTATTGGACCATTTTACCGAACCACTAGGTTACAAGAATGTAAACACTGAAACACTGGTTGTCAAACAGTGGTGGAAGGACAAGCACAGACACATAGACACACACACAAACACACACACACACACACACACATATATATATATATACATATATTCGACGGACCCTCATGGCCCTGGTCGGTCCAAGGCTACAGTAGAAAACATTTACCCAAACTACCACGCAGTGGGACTGAACCCAGAACCATGTAGTTGGAAAGTAAGCTTCTTACCACACAGGCACGCCGAATTTTGTTTTAGTTCTTCTTGAGACAGAATGCATGTATGTATGTATGTATGTATGTATGTATGTAAGCATGCATGCTTGCCGATAGATTTCCCTTATACTTAAGCGTGTTCTGTAAACCATCCTTATGGTTTTATCATCCTAGAGTATATCTTGTTTTTTGTTATTAATTTGTGTTTTACTGGGGTTATTTTTCAGTACATCTATTGAATGTTTGTTAGTGTGTTTCCATGTAACAACTATCATCAACCATCGACTTAATGTGCTATTCCTCTTTGCCCAGGAGAGACATCAGGCGAGCGTGGCCATTGATCACTTTAGATGCTAGCAAAAAGATGAAAAGTTAAAATAAGCAAATGTATAATAAAACTACATTTTACATCAAAATTTCGAGAAATAAAGCAATCAGAACACACCAATATTTGATCAAGTAAACAAAAACGGATCTATAGTCTATTGCTCAAGTCAAATCAAATATGATATTTACTGGCTTTGTTCGTATTTATGATTGTAGAACTTCATGCAATATCACGCAGCGCAAAGAAATTTCTGTGAAAAGAAAGAAAAAGAAGAAAAAGTATTATTCCTATACATTATGGTTATTTCTTACTATTTTATGTAAACGAACAGTTTTGTCCCTACTGGAAAGATTGTATTGCATATCGTTAAAAATAAAAATGAAAAAAAAATATTAGCAGAAATTGTGGATGCATAATACTGTTTGGACCTTACTTGACGCATAGAATGGCTAATAACATCGAAGAGCAATGATCTTGAGCATAAAAAAAAAATATTGAAAATAAAACTTTGCACTCCCGATATATTGAGGGCAACCTGCCGCCTAAAATTTCCTAAGGCTTCACAACATTGCAGAAAGTTCATTTTACTGAAATTTATCAAGTGAAACCAAATCACTTTACGTGGGAGAAAACAGGAAGTTCCGGCAGCGATGTACGCATGTAAACCTCTTCATTCTTATAAGTCTAATGACCCAAAGACAGCTTTAAACTTCGTGTACACAACACGGCAGTCTTGTTACTCAGTGCATCATTTTACTCTATGAATTTTCTCTGATTAGGGCTGTCATGTCGTTATACGCTTGTCTAGTTAGGGAATGAAGCATTGCTGCAATTTCCATTAGTGTTAACTGATCATAACAAAAATAGTAAATATTTTAAAATATAAACAAATAACTATTGATAAGAAAGAAAGGAAAAGACAAAAATGCAGGATAAGTGAATAGGAGATGGATAGGGGGTGGATTGAGTTACATTAGGTTTAAGACAAACTTTACTTTTTTCCTTTCTCTTCCTCTCTCTAGTACTTCACAAATTTATGTTGAATTCATCTGCAACAATATTCATTCTTGTTTAGTTACCTCATCAGTTATGGTCACACTAAATCATTGCATCCCACAGGATTTTGCAATATTTATTCTCAGGAACTCCTGAGATTTGGTCATACCACGTCTTTGATCTCTTAAGACCATAATTTCCACAGAGCCTCAAAAGGGACGAGGAAAAGTGACCAAACAAAACCATTTATTTGGAACTAACCAGAAACTGTTCTACGAAGTTTTGTTCTCTTTCCATAGAAAAGTGAGATCTTGTCGATTAACTGTGTAGATTGTCATTCACCACTTGAGTTTCACATGACCATTCTCTGGAACTTGCAAGAGTTGAGGTTCATACTATTTTTCGGTACATTCTAGCCCGAACATCATGCACATATTCCAGTACACCCGATGGCTTTTTTTATGTGAGACTCCAAGCATTCTACACAAAGATATTTCTGCTCTTTTATCAATACGTTAGTTTGCAATTTCGAGAAGCGAAGATACTTGCAGCTTTGGATGCAACTTAATTCGGATTTTTTTTACCAAAATCCATGAATTATGCCAGGGCCGGCTGCCTCCTAGTTGGCCGTCTTAATAATATCGATGTGTATATACTCCATAATGACGGTAATGACTTCATGCACCCCATTGTCATTGAATTCCTGTTTCACTTCTTCAAACCAAATTGCCCTCTCATCGTATTTCAATTCCTCTGATCAAAGCTTGCTCCAAAACGAAGTTACTTCTGTGGAGGTAAGGTTAACTCTGCACTTCTCATTTTCTTCTACTTGAAGTTTCGTAGAAGTTTCTTGTTATTTCCAAATAATTGGTTTTGTTTGGTCACTTTTCCTCGTCCCTTTTGATCTCAATTTCACGCACTTTTGTTTTAACCTTTCTGAAACGGAACTCTATTTTCCTCCAGATGGTGCTTCCTATTCAAGTCGTTCTGTTTCATTTTTTTTTAATCACATATTTCCACCTCTTACTTTTTCGATCTTAAATCTTTTCACCTTCTCACGATGTTTCTTTTGATTTTACTTCTCCAGAATGCTTCTTCACTTCACTTTCTCTTTTTCTTTCCTTCAACATCCCTATTCCTTCAGTAATAAGTTATGCAGCAGCATACATCAAATAATTCAATTCTGTGATGTCATTAGCTTGAATTCCCAGAACCATTTCATTCGCATTCTCAACTTCTGATTCCAGTTTCCACCTATCACAATGATTTCAATTCTTCTCTCTCTTCATAAAGCATTACTTCTAGAATTTTTTGTCACGGAGGGCAACTAATTCTGGACTGATTTCTTTTGGTAGTTCAGCTCTAGGTGAACCGTGGTTCTCCACAGCTGTTTTTTTTTTCTTCTATGTACAAGACCAGATTCTCGCGTGCAACACACATTTCTTCTGGGACAGTCATATCTACCAGTTCATTTCTTTCAACAAGTGGCATTTCCTTTTGCTCCATTTTTTCTAGCTAATACTTCATCTTACTTTGTCTAGTTTAATCAGCCAGTCTCTGTTCACTCACATACCTCTACCTAATCTTGGAGGTAACGTTCTCTCCAGAGATTTCTTAATCATGTTGTATAGTTTCATTCTCTGGTTCATCTCCTGATGAAATATTCAAACAACAATTTATTGTCCTCTTTATACCATATTAATTTTTTTTTACTTTGTTGCTTAGCAGTAGCTTGGTTACGACCGAACTTGCGCTGTTATTCCACAGAACAATGGACGGATGCGACGGATGACTAAAAGTTCCGGTTCTATTATCGTCGTTATGTTTAGAGTCAATTTTTGACATTTCTCTCATAAATCAAGTATCAGTTGTAAGATATTGTTGTTATCATTATTATTATTATTGCTGTTGTCATTATTTTTGTTGTTGCATTGGTGGTAGAAAGCAACGATAACATTTTAGGTTTTGATAACAGTATTTGTTCAAGATATAAGACATTTTACATTTTGTCCTTCCGTAATTTCTATTTGCCACTAGTATTGTATAATTATTTTTTATGTTTGGAGCATTTCAACGTAAATGTATTCATTAATTACATAACGTCGTATAGTTTTCATTATTTCTTGCTTTCCTAAAATATAAATTCCCAGAAGAGAAAAGTAATTTCATTTTTATTCTGTGCTTAATATTCTTTTTTTTTTATGTCTAACATGTACTTTCCTCTAAACTATAAATTCCTTACGAGGATATTTATATTCCTCAATTCTATTCAATTTGTGTGGATGAGTTTTAAAATATTTGTGACATGATTCTATTATCCTTATCCTGCTCCATTATCTTATATTCATTTTTTACTTTGTTTTGTTCTTTTATTTCCATTTTCTTATCGACTTTCTTCCTTAAATAGATTACTAAATGCTGAATGAAATTAAGTCTATAAACAAAATTCTCCATTCGATATTTAAAGAAACATAATCAGATTAGCTGCGTTTAGAATTTAGATAAGCAAAACACTATTTTAGGACAGGATTTTAAGTTTTTTGTATTGTTTAATAGTTATATTTCGTACATTTTGTCCAGCCATAATCTGACCGTCTTCACGTATCTAAACTCAAATCACATCTCTCACACACACATATACCCACATACATACATACATACATACATACATACATACATACACGCATATACACACACATGTCTTTTTCAATAAAAACAATACAATTTTTGAAAATGGAAATAATTATAACCGGTTGTTTTTGTAATCTATTCAATACAACTTTATTAACGTCGTTGTCGATACTGGTGTATTAATGATAGTCTTTTGTTGACATCCAGTGAAATGGATGCAGTCATGTTTTCTTGCATTTGCGACATGTAGAGCCAGATGGATTTCCGCAAAATACATTAGTTTTTACTAATGCACATTAATTGGTAGCATTTTTCTCTAGTCAACATATTTCTAATTGTATCAATTTCGCAAATAAATCATGTTTCCTAAAAATATAATATATTTTCACATATTTGTAGCAAAACGGAGATGCTGATAAAATGGATTCAGGCGTGATAGTTCATATAAGAAACCATGCCGTATCTCCATTGCTTATATTTGTGTGTAAACAATTTCAGTAAACATTCAACTAAGGTGGGTTAATAAGAGCAGCAGTTTCAATAAAAATAACAAATGCGTGTTACTTTCTATTGTCAGAAGAACAATGATTAAAACTACCAATATATATATATATATATATA
>NC_068992.1:68392547-68394282 GCF_001194135.2 Octopus bimaculoides
GAAAATAAAACAAGGTAGAAATTGCTAAAATAATTTTATCCTGAAATACCTTTTGTAACGGTTAGTACCGATTTCCGTCTTTTCGACTTTTTCAACTATGAGTAAAACAAGGGTGGATATTAATTAAGAAGAAAAACAATTAAATTGAAGAAAAAATTAAACGAAATGTTTTGTAAATATTCTATTGTCTTCAATTAAGTAGGGCATTTTCCTCTTTTCTTTCTATGCTTCTTTTCCTTTGTGAAGGCGAGTAAGGTAGGTAATATCAGATCTGAAAAACTGAGTTTATGGGTGCGGAGATATATTTGGTTCTGAAGTTTGATGGTTTGATTAGCAGCTGCCAATATGAACGAGATGAAAAGGAAGGAGAAGACGGAGGAGAAGCAGAAGAAGCAGAAAGGGACAATAGGATGTCCTAAAAGGGACCACAGAATGAATCAAATCAAGAAGAAAGGAGCCATAGAATGTCCTAAAAAGGCCCATAGAATAAATCAAATTCTCTAAACGCACACCACCATAAAGAGCAAAAGACAGCCCAGTTCAATGAAAAGTATTCTAACAGAAGTCCAAGTACACTCGTCAACAACAACCGACAGTAAAATGAAATATGCAGAAGACCTAACTCTGGTATTATGCATCAATCTAATTGAGCGATGGGAGTTCTCCTTTAAAAGGGTCAACGTTTTATAGTGAAAAGCAACTTTACACCGGCTCTGGAGAACCTGATATATATATGTTAACTTACTCAGGGTGTCGGGAGCAATACACTGGTCAAACTAAAAGCAGTCTACGCCAAAAGATCACCGTACATAGATCCCAGATTAAAATATGGGAATACAGAAAAATAACATTAAGTGCACACATCGACATTTGCACCACGAATGAACAACCCAACTTTAGAATTTTTCCTCTCTATAAATTTAGGGGCAATGCAACCTATATTCAGCGCATTAGCAAAAAATCATATGTTATCGCAAAATATAAACCTCTTTTGCATGCTTCCACCACAGATGATACGACAGGGATCTTAGAATAATGCCCACGGAAATATTAAAAACGATAGATGTATTCGCTAGCCAAAAATTTATTCAGAAGAGTTCCTACCACTACTGCTACAACCACAACAGATCACTTTGAGGCCACTTGATCATTAAATTATATTCCACGGACAGCCTCTACTACTAGATAATACCACTCCCGTCTTTTCTTTTTCTTAAACTTTCTCTTCTTATCCTTCGTCTCCTTCTTTTACCTCCTCTTTTTGTCCTCTCACCTTCTCCTTCGTTTTCCCCTTCGGCAGCTGCTGTTCAAATCATTAAACAACAGAACCAATATCTTTGCACCCAGAGACACAATTTTTCACATCTGCTACTACCTACCTGACGAGCCTTCACAAAGGAAAAGAGAGAAAGAGAGAGAGAGAAAAAAAAGGAAAATGTTCTACCTATTTCAAGACTATGGAAATATTTACAAAACATTTCCTTTAATTTGTTCTTCAATTTAATTGCTTTTCTTCTTAACTAATATCCGCTTTTGTTTTACTCTCAGTTGAAAAAGTCGAAAAGACAGAAATTGGTACTAATCGTTACAAAATGTATTTCATGGTAAAATTATTTTAGCATTTTCTACCTTGTTTTATTTTCCTTATACATATCAAATTCTGTGTCACTTTTCAACATTCTACACACACACACGCGCGCATATATATATATATATATATATATATATATATATA
>NC_068992.1:68394606-68399606 GCF_001194135.2 Octopus bimaculoides
ATATATATATATATATAATCATCGTTTAGCATCCGCTTTCCCTGCTAGCATGGGTTGGACGATTTGACTGAGGACTGGCGAACCAGATGGCTGCACCAGACTCCAGTCTGATCTGGCAGAGTTTCTACAGCTGGATGCCCTTCCTAACGCCAACCACTCCGAGAATGTAGTGGGTGCTTTTACGTGCCACCGGCACGAGGGCCAGTACGGCAATACTGGCAACGGCCACGCTCAAAAAGGTATTTTTTACGTGCCACCTGCACAGGAGTTAGTTAGGACAGAGTTAGTTAGGACAGACACCGACAAAAAGACGCACACATGTTGATTGTTCCGGTACATATATGTGTGTGTGTGCGTGTGTGTGTGTGTGTGTGTGTGTGTGTGTGTGTGTGTATGTGTGTGTGTGTGTGCGTGTGTGTTGTGTATCCTGGTGGAATTTTGAGGCAAGCGATGTAAACAAACTACTCATGTTATATAATATTCAATAACCTAAAATCAAACGATTTAAAGCTTACTTTCTATATGCTACTAGTTTTAGTTTGATGTTGTAAATACAATTTCACAAAAATATCAACTAAAATTCCCCTATTTTTTCTCAACTTTCTATAACGTGGGTAACCTGGGTTTAGTTTTATCAAAGTTGAAACGAGTTATTATAAGTGGTTCTGTTGTTGTATGCCTCCATCGATACCTAAAATGACACCTAGCTCTCGTTCACTTCCGTCTAATCCCCATTATCTTAGTATAACACGCTATATTACAGCATATGCAAAATGTATATATGCCTCACATTATGCCAGCAACTTACTCGCACACACACACATATACATATATTCTATCTAGTTAAAGTGATTCACAAAATCCGAAATTTTGAAAGCAAGTAAAAATCTGAAAATCGGCTATATTAATGTAGTTTTCGGTTCTTATTGCTATGAAGTCATGATGTTGTGGAGAAAAAATTTCAGGAAAATTTACAGAGGTTTAAAAATCGAAAAAAAAACTAAGTATCTTTAGCCAATAGCAAGAAAATTTTTTTTGCGTTTAGTGGTGTTAACTTTGAGGTTGTACCTTGGGAAATTTATTGTTTAGCGACTGTGAAATTATCTGTTCATTGTAGGTTTCTAAATAAACAGAAATACCTAATAAAATCAACGTGTATCATCACATGTATCAATGCACATTGGAAATCAAAAAAAGTAAAGGCTTTTTATGAAAAGTAACGATAAATATATACAATTAGATGAACTTAGATAGGAATAAAAGTAATAAAAGTTATTATTGTGAATTGTTTACGGTTTCGTAAAGTTACTAATCATTGCTTTGAATGCACACCGAAGAGCGAAGGACAGAAAATTATAGAGGGAATGTGCAGGTGTTATGTTTGAGTAGTTACACATCGTTTGGTTTATTATAGTAATTTGTTAGAATAACTTAAAAGACCACAGAATATTTATGGATTTAACCAATATTTGCAAACTGAAAGCTTTCCTGTTGGTTTAGCTGCTATTTTTTATCGTGAGAGAATCATAACTAAAGCAATCACAGCTGAAGCAGCGGTAAATAGTTTTAAATGAGGCAACAAGTGAAATTAGGAAACGCAAACGCACAATTGTTTCAATGAACATTTCTTGTTCTGTTAATACGAACCTTCTAATAAATGATGTTAATTCTAATCAAACTAAGTTGAGTCTTAATTGTTTTGTGTGTGTGTGTGTGTGTGTGTGTGTGTGTGTGTGTGTGTGTGTGTGTGTGTGTGTGTGTGTGTGTGTGTGTGTGTGTGTGTGTGTGTGTGTGTGCGTGTGTGTCTGTGTGTGTGTGTGCGTGCGTCTTGACAATCACACATGCTAGAATTAAACCTTGAAGAGAATACAGCTTACATTAGTCAACTGTCTTTCCACTCGCAGAATATACACTTTACACTTCGCATGTTGCTAAGTTGAAGCTAGATTATTGACTCTGATAGTGTTTCCAAGACAACATATAAACTTATTGAATAACCTTTAATCAGTTTCTTTTCCTTCGCTTGCTCTTTCTCAATTTCTCTGTCTCTATCTCTCTCTTTACTTATATCTGCCAATATCTCATACGTTGTAACTACGTATGTAATTTTACACACACGTGTATAGATGCGCACGCAGGCTCACAGACACGCTCACAGACACGCTTACATACACGAACACGTTTACACACATACATGCATGTTATGTATATACATACAACATATTTTTATAAAAGCATTTGCACAGATAATTGACAGTTTAATAAGAATATAAATATCTGTAAATATATATGAGATTACACTCACACACACACACACACACACACACACACACACACATACACACAAACACACATACATAATCCATATACTAGCCGATAGCTGTCAATTGCAAGCGACTATCACTAACTAGCATCATGCTTCCACTAAACGTTTTAATTGCGACTGATACCGCCTTCACGTGCAAGAGGAACATCCAGTGTGTATCAGCTGGAAGAAATGGTAGCCACGCCGGCCCTTGGCTTGTATTTGTTATATTCCAATAAACATCTGCTATGTGGAATTGAGTGTACTCCTGAAGTATAAATTTACTCTGCTCGATACAGGAAAGTAACCTTCGACCTCAGTGAGGCATGAGCGAAAGAAGCAAAATCAACATCGGGAAGTTTACAATCTATAAAATATAAGTGGAACAACACAGTGAGTACGTAAATTGATTAATTACGCATAGATTCGAATGTCTGTGCAACGTATTCACTTTAATATCCATAGGATTATACTTACACACCAACATTTACACAATTATGTCGATTTTACACTACACACACACACATACACACACACACACACACATGAAAGTATGTCACAAACGAAGCTAAACAATAACAAAACAAATTGCTTCGAACTAACATAGAAAGAACGAATGATCCCCAAGTTTAAGATACTACAAAGCAACTATGCCCAGAGATAAATCTATCAACAAAAATTTAGAAGCAAATATCTGTCTGTGAGCTTCATGAAATTTCGTTAGGAGAAACAGTTTCGTTAGGAGAAACAGCTTCATGAAATTTCGTTAGGAGAAACAGTTTCATTCAAAGCAAAATTTACACCGGATCTGTTATCATCTGAATGAACAAGGACTCTGCACCCCAGTGAGGAACAAAGCTGGGTGCGAAAAATCAGTTCCTGGTTCAAATATTCTCGAAACTAAGGAAATGGATTAATTTATTGCTGCATTACCTGATATTCTATTTTCTTTCCCAATAAGTTTAAGGCATAAAAGAGAGAACTTTATTTTTGTAGCATTCGAGAAAGGTGATTTTAATTGATATGTAAGCAATATCAATGCTGGACGTCATAAAATTTATCAAAGCACTTCAGCTAATATTTGACTAATCATTCTAATGTGGATACCTTTTGAAGTCATGTAATTCCTGGTGCGATTGATTTCTATTTTCATCACAACAAAATAAATGCTTATTTAATGTCTTCTATTATTTATTCACCAGTTCATATCTTTCACGATATATGGTATCATTACTACGAAGAGAAATATAAGCAGAGATACTAAGTGCTGCAGATTAATTCCTACTTGCCAAAATCATGATGTGATGTTTTACTTATATTTCTACATGTCTAATAAAGGAAATTTAAGTGTAAATATATCTGAACAGATTGTATAATATCACCATTAGTATTAACCCTATAACAATCTAAATTAATTTGGAAAATGGATAAGTGCAGTAAAATTATCTTTGGTCTATACTGATTAATTCAATCTTGAATAAAAATGAAATTTCCTATAAAGAGGCAAAAGAAAGCTAGCAGTCAAAGGAGGAAATAAATGTAAATTATATCACAAAAACTAACATAACTAATATTCATCTATCTAATATTAATTTATATATTTGACGACCACGAAGTTCAATATGAACTGAATTATCTATGTTTTACATGTCTGTGGTTCAAGAATTATTGTCTGCTATTGTTATTTTGTAATTGGGTTGTTTTAAATTAAATGGAAATATTTTCAACATGTTCATGACCGATAAATAACATTGTAATGTCATGTCTATCTTTTCATGTAATATATAGGAGAGCTGTATGTATTTAATAGACTCGAATATTAAAATATGCAGGCCTCATTTTAAACAGAAGAAGTAATGGTGAGAGATAATTTGCCTTAGACATAGATCACATTCAGCAGTTAAATATGCTGTGCAGTGATTCATATTACTACCAGTAAGATACTGGAGCAATGAATGAGTTGTAGAGACAAGAAATTATCAATTTTTATTGATTTATAGTGATAAGGAAATAAATTTTCTGCTTCTTAGAGTTATATATTATGTAGACAAATTGTAACAGTGGCAAATAACGAAGTTAAACCAGATTTTTGACAAGAACGTTATCATCTATGCTACAACATTTACCACTAATAATATAGTAGATGACAAGGCAAAATGATACATGGTAATACAACTGGTGGGAAATAGCAAATATATGCTCTTTAAATAACATTTTCGTGTCTTTTAAAGAACTTGACTCAAAATAAGATTATCACTATTAGAATGCATTTCATATCGTTCGGGACAGATTTGGTGATTATACAAAGCCATAAACGATTGTAAAATGGGATAATTGATTATAAACTGCAAGTTAGCAAGATCAATTTTCTGTGTAGAAGAAGGATCATAATAATTATTTGTAAATTTGCAGCCTTTTACTGCTGTTGCTGCTCTTTTGCTGATGTTGTTTAGATCTTGATCTTCCCTGATCGAGCAGATCTTTGATCAAATACTATAGACACCATTCTCACGACTACATCTATTTAGGACAACATTATCGGATGTGCCCTTTTTCAAGACAGTAAAGTGTCATTTGAGGTAGTTACCTGGTAGAGTCTCCATTGCTGGATGTTCAAATGCGGTGAGGAATTCTTCTTATGTAGTAACACATTATAAGTATAATTAATGTCTCAATAAGATATGTGTCAAGCTAT
>NC_068992.1:68402106-68405075 GCF_001194135.2 Octopus bimaculoides
CTCAATTGCTAGAAACCTTTATATTTTCCATAATCATAATCTGTCGAACTTGCTTGACTTTGCTCATCTTTATCATACTGTTCATCACAATGCCATTTAGCTTCAAGGAGGTCGGTAAGATAATATTTCATGTCCGTGTTCAACTCGTCGATGAAAATGTTTGTTTGACGTCAGACACATCTACATCCATGCTAAAAAGCTTTTTGGTATCACTAATGAGTTCTTGTTTAGCCCTGCAGCGGTGTTCAGAAATTTACATGCGTCTTCCTTTACGATATTAGTAATTGAAATAAGACTTCTAAAGAGTCTCTGTTTGTTAGGATAGTTTTTTTTTGTTTTTTTTTTACCAGATATTCAGAATGATCCATAACACTAAATTGTCTAGTTCTTTTCACTAAATTGCCTACTTTTTAATGTTTGCTTTTTAACTGCAATATTGTGCCCTTACAAAATGGGCAGAGATCCGTTGTTTGCAGCAGTGAAAATATTTACCCAGTAGAAAAATGGCATGCTAAGAATGTTGTAAGAAGCAGCACCAGATGCTCCCGTAAAAGTGCAGCTACAACACGTGTTACTGCTGCCTGAACAATGCATGTATGTACGCTTATAATAGTTCAAAATTAATATGTATTGAATCTTGTAAGAGACCGCAAATGGGAGCTTCTAGAGACTAATTTCCTGATGTTTCTCTCATAATAAATCTGCTCATTAATTCTTGTGACGTAGGTACATTGAAATTGTCAAAACTATTTCATTAGCTTTACATCTCTTCCTTTCGTTCTCTTTCTTTCTTTCTCTCTCTCTCTCTCTCTCTCTCTCTCTCTCTCTCTCTCTCTCTCTCTCTCTCTCTCTCTCTCTCTCTCTTTCCCTTTCTCTTAATGGCATCGGAAATAGTTTTATATCTTGAATATAGACCAGTTCTCTTCTGTTTGAGATAAAAATCCACTCAGTAGTTGTGATTCTCTTTCATACTTGCGTGGGTTATAAATGATAAAAGAAGTGCTTTATATATACTGTGCTTTCTATTGATTGCATTGCAAACTTCGTAAGTTTACTTCCTCCTGACAGTTTTAATACCGTGTACAATATCAATTTTACAGTATTCCAGTAAATTCCATTCCATTTTATACTAGATTATTTATGAGTATTTACATATATTATATTTTTTTCATAGAGGTAACGACAGTATTCCTTACATAAGTAAAAATGAAAGCTCCACAGTTCCTTTAACATCATTTGGAAATATATAACCTTTTGCATACCCGCGTTAATTTTCAAATCTACTTTTCCTATATATGTGGAAAGACAAAATCCCAACTGTAAAGTTGAAGCAAGCAATGCTTTATAACAATTTTTACATTACCAAAGACTAAGGCTGCACATCTCGAGTGAAAGTCAGTCGCTCAGATTTTTTCCTTTTAGCATTTTTGAATACAGAAAATACAAATATAAGTTAGATTCAATTATAAAATAAATTGATACGACTAAACTAGGAATTTAAATTCTATTTCATATGTAACCTCGGCGAATCATTAAGACGTTTACTTGATAATGTTCTTTGGTGTCGCTTGGCAGGCGTCTACTTATGAAACACATCCATGTCACCGATTAAACCATTATATCATCTTTGTGGATGCAGTGAACGGTAAAATTTTTGCTAAAGGCTGACAGTATTACTCTCCCTTAGAAATGTCCCTTCCTATTTTCAGTACAATGAAAGAGTGGGGCTATCTGCCTAGTTAAAGTGAAGTTTATATCATATGGTTAAAGATAAGTATTAAAAGAAAAATTCGCCAAGCTGGAAGGAAAAGTCATCTGTGAAGAGTATTAATATTTCATTGAATTGTATTGCTGAGCGATACTTCTGCCGCAAGAAACATTACTGAGGTGTTACTGAGTTGGGTTTTTTTTTATCTATTGTGATATTATTGCCATCAACAGATAAATTAAACAACTCTGTCATTGCCAGTGACTGTTGTACAGCAAGTGGTAGAAAATTTGTATACGAGCAACGTAACCGTATACTAGCAACATAACCGTATATACATACAAATACAAATAAGGTGATTAAAATCAAAATAAGCAACAAGGGTATCTAAAGTTAATGCAGTACGGTCGTTTCATGCGACTCCATTTAATTAAGCAATGTGAACATTACATCAAATGTAAAGTGCAGCGCAATCCTCAGCTGCACAAAGATATAGAAATTTACTGAAATTTACTGAAATTTCATTTCAAGAGAAGGAAATAATTTTATAGCTACATTTAAACTCTGCAAGTAGAAAAGAAGAATACAAAAAAACATTTTGACTTAGCCAGACTATATTGCTTATGTTGATTTTAATCACCTTATTTTGAAATTGTATGGATAATACCATACTTAATTCTGGTTCTTAAACTTAAGTACTATATTCACCTTGAATCTAATTATTTTACAAATACAAATAGATAAGTGAGAAAACCTACCCACTTTCAGTTGTACATACTTATAGCGACGCACGTGTGTATATACACACTCGTACTCACCTATACATACATATATACATATGTATGTGTGTGCATGTGTTAAATAAAATGAGAAACAAAGCCCGTGGGTATATGGCATAGTGGTTAAGAGCGCGGGCTACTAACCCCAAAATTCCGAGTTCGATTCTAAGCAGTGACCTGAATAATAATAATAATAATAATAATAATAATAATAATAATAATAATAATAATAATACGAAAACTGTTGACAATGCATAGAATGCACCACCCTAAGGCAGATATAGAACGTCTTTATCTGCCAAGAAAAGAGGGAGGCCGAGGACTTCTACAGCTGGCATTATCAATGAGGGTAGCCACAATTGGCCTAGACACCTATCTGAAAAACTCTGAGGACTGGATGCTAAAACTTGTCTTAAAATATGAAAGCTAGAAAGCATCTTACTCAGTAACAAAACAGGCAAAGGAATATCTAAGTGAATTCC
>NC_068992.1:68408777-68422798 GCF_001194135.2 Octopus bimaculoides
CAGATACCAGGAAACCCCAAAATGGCTGAAGTCCAAAAGATAGTGCTCATGGGAACTGCCCATATCCTACGTAAAATACTGTCTATGTGATCTCAAATTTTAAAGCAAACATAATTTTCTTATGGTTTCTTAAACATTCACTTGAACAAAACTGTACAAATCCAAATATATGGTACCCTAGGCATAACACCTACATGAACTTCTAACTTGTTGTCTCTTGAGGTCTCTGGGTGAGACTTGGATCCAACTTGTACAAATGCAAAACAAAAGTCAAACATAAAATAATAATAATAATAATAATATCAATATCAAAAATACCTTAGGAATGAGAACCCAGGTTCGAAATTTCCCCAAGATACCTGATGAAGGCTGGAGGGTATATCAGCCGAAACGTTGTGTTAACAACAAACAAGATGAGGATAAATATACGTCAAATGTAAATATATAAATAATGTACATAATTCCTCATTTCTTAAATATAGAACTAAATTGATAATACTTTGAAGGCGATAAAAATGTAAACATGTAAAACTAAGTTAATAAAATAATATTGCAAAATTCCAATTTCTTTTGAGGACGCTCATTTAGAAACTCACCTCTCCAAGAAAATGAAATGCAATGTTTTAAAATATTATGGAAAATATATCCAAAATGATGTATACAAATAATTAGAAAGATTCATCCATTTTTAAATATTTTACACTAAAAAAATAAAACAGAAACGGGAAACGGGCGCCCGTGGAATATAAACAAACATGTCGGACGATACAAGGTGTGGTAATTTACATTTAGCAGTCAGGTATTGTTAATGATAAGAGGTGCCTGACAATATCGTTTGTAAATTCTTGAATTTTTTCTAATCAGATTTTTTTTTTGCTGTACACATTGGTTAGGGTTAGTTTTAGGGTCAGGTGGTGTCCACTCGCTTTACCTTCGCCCATTTTATGATATACGACGGAAATAATTATAAAACAATAGAGTAAATATGTTTAAGACGTATGCAAGTTCTGTAATTTTTATTTTTGTATTCAGTTTACAGAGAAAATATATCATACGACATATAACTCAGTGGTTATTTGGCCCCCTCGTATCATTAATAATAGCTGAATGGTAAAAGCAAATTACCACCCCTTGTATCGTCCGACATGTTTGTTTATATTCGCGAGTATCCCTTTTCTTTTTGTGTTATTTTTTAGTATAAAATATTTTAAAATGCAAGAATCTTTCTAATTTTTTTGCATACATCATTTATTTTGTATATATTTTCCATTTTCATAACTTTTTTTTAGAATTGCATTTCATTTTCTTGGAGTGGTGCGTTTCTAAATAAATGCCCTTTTGAGTACCCCCTAGTAAGGGGAATATATAGTCATATATGCTTATGTAAACTACAAAATCATTCGTAGAAAAGATGCAACACTAAAATAAATTCATGGAGATTACCAGATATTTTGCAAACATTGCGGAAATAATAAAGAGTACAATTTGCAGGCATTCATTCAGCGGAATGTGATCTAGCGTCATCATTTGTTCTTTGGAATCTTTGGTAATGGTAAAAGTTGGAAGCGACGCAGAAGCCTTTACCAGATACTCAATAAATGAAGAGCAAGAACTTGATTTAGTAATGCATGTAGTGAGCTCTGAAGAGTAGTAATGTTTGTCCTGATCCAAAAGTTGATAAGACGCAACTGAAATGTCTTCACTATATACGTGTTTTTTTTTTGTTTTTGTTTTTTTTTATCGGCTATAGAAAATACAGTTTCGATCTCCAACAGAGTCCGTTCTCAGAACATAGGAGAAAACAAATCGAATACTGTGATACATTTAAACCGGCGATGCACTGTTTTCGCAGTTCCAAATCTTTCGGATAAAGATTGATTGATTGAGATTCATTTTTGGCTAGGAAATTCATACAGTAATACTTCTGCTACATGACTTATTATACTATGTATTCTGTGATGTATTTAATAAGTTCCGGAACATTACTGGTTTCCTTGTCATAAACACTAGGCGCATATTAGATCAAATCTACATCGAAAATATAGTTTGTCTACGTGAGAACGTTAGAAATACTTCTGGTTTGGAGTTATTTTTTCTGCTTCTGTATTTGTAGAATTTATCTTACGATTAGTGGAAAGATAATAAATCAAAAGAAACATTTTATTCATAGAAATGGTCAGTGTTTAGAATATATTTCAAAGATATCGTTTGCTAATATTCGTTCTATTTATTTGATGTTTTCTTCTTTGGGTTTTTTTTTTATCTTTCAGTTCTACGCAAGTTAAGGAAGAAATCATTATCGTCATTATTATGTAGGTGGGTTATCAGAATTACCGGAACGTCGGACAAAATGCCTTCCGATATTTCTTCTGGCTCTTTAGATTCTGAGCTCGAATACCGCCGGGGTTAACTTTCATTCTTTTGTGGTCAATAAAATAAGGTACCAGTCAAGTACTGGTCTAATCGACTAACTACTTTCCCAAAAGTTGCTGGACTTGAACAAATTTTGAATCCGTATTATTATCATTATCATTATTATTATTATTAGTAGTAGTAGTAGTAGTAGTAGTAACAGTATTATTTTTAAGTAACAATATTATGATTAAGGCGGCGAGCTGGCAGAATCGCTAGAACGCCGGGCAAAATGCTTAACGACTTTTCGCCCGTCTTTATGTTCTGAGTTCAAATTCGGCTGAAGTCAATTTTGCCTTTCATCCTTTTGAGATTGATAAAATATGTACCAGTCAAGTACTGGGATCCGTGTGATCGACTATACCCCTGTCTATAAATTCCAGGCCTTTTGTCTTTACCAGAAGGGGTTGTTATTATTATTGAGTGAGAGAGCAGCGCATGCCATCTGACACTAGGGTACAAATATACGATGCCCAATATACCCATCATGTCTGATAAGGGTACACCAGACACATGCATCACAACCATATGCGCGCGACATGGTGATCTCATATCAAGATAAGCAGTGCATGACCTTGCAGGTGGACACCAGTCAGAATTTTCTTGAGGTCGAGTGGACCATCCCGCTCAAAAGGTCTTGAATAGAGGTTGTTTAAGGATGATGAATGAAACGACCATGTTCCCAGAGGTGAATTATTCAAACACTCAAAATGTCTCTCAACACATGCCTATGATGCTCCCCAACTACTTCTGCTCGTGATCAGAGATGCACATACTGTCAGCCACTAAAGGATATGCTCATCTGATTAAGGTCAAGGAACTGACCAGCAAATCTGTGGTTTTGAGCAGAATATTTGTTGTAGCCCATCTTTTATACCAAGACAAAACATGTACTGGATAACACTTCCAATCAGTTAAGATGAGAACCCATCAAAGCCGCTACCTAGTATTTTTATTATTATTATTATTATTATTATTATTATTATTATTATTATTATATGAAACCTCACTGCATATTTCGAATCGTATGATGGAAAGTGTCAGTTGTCCAGAGCCAGCAGACTAAGGTGACACTCGTTTACTGGTCATGCTTCAAGAACCCTGCAAGGAATTCTTGCAGTTCCAAGCAATGCTGATTTTTGTAAGAGTTCTACCTTCACACTTGCAGCACCAATCTTTTTCAGCCATGTTGGACGCTGAGTGTTGATACTTTCAAGTACACCAATTACTTTTGGCATCACGTCTTCTCTCCGCATTGACCACAACCTTCATATTTCCCACTTTAAATCGTCATAGTTGTTTATTTTTTTCTTTTTGTCTCACATTGATCCTGTTGTCTCCGGAGTTTGCTATGTCGTTTATCATACAAGTTCTTTCTTTTTTATATTTACCACAACAATGTCCGGTTTCGATGTGTGATCGGATGATCACATTGGATCATTGCATCCCACTGGTTTTGAAATTTTCCTTTTCAGTGATTCCTTCTCATACCACATCTTTGCTCTTTGTAGGCCGTGGTTTCTATAGAGCTCCCAATGTATCATTCTAACCACATTGTCATGGCCCCTTTTGTATTCACGTTGTCCCAATTTTGGGCATTCACTAACGATGTGCCATACCGTTTCACCCCTCTCACCACACATTCCGCATTTGTCGCTATCGGTAGTGTTGCCTATTCTGCACTTCATATAGTTGGTCCTTAACGCTCGTTCGTGAGGTGCGCATACGAGTGCTTGTGTCTTTATCTTTAGGTCACACCTCCTTATCCATAAGCACTGGTCCTCGGTAAAAATGTTATATTTTTATGAGGGATTTTGTTTTAGTATTAAATAATTAAATATTTGTGTGATTGCGAAGTAACAAGCATGACGGGCAATGCAATATTTTATATATGTGTGAGTCATTGTGTGAGTATATGTGTGTATACAATATACATGTGAGTGTGTATGTGTAACAGATACCCAGTTGATACTCATATATGAAATGCTATATTTCTGGCTAAAATCTTGTTCGCAAACAAAGATACTCGAAGAACAAAGGAGATTTTTTATTTTAATCTTGAAGAAACTTCTGAAGTTTTATGTCAAAATACAATTTCTGTTTGCAATTAAGTTGACGCTCTTTTAGCAGTTTTTCAAATGCCGATGCGCATGCTTGTGAGCAGCATTGGCATTATTGCACAATTATTTCGTTACCATGGAATCCGCGTTGGAGCGGAATGTGTAGCATCTTGGGTAGATCATTTGAGTCTACCTGACATTGGGTCTACCTGTCTTTCAAGTGGGAATAAGAAGAATTCGGTTGAATGTGTTGTACTTGTAAGCCAAAGGATGCAATTTTTCACACAGTATCACGTTAATTCTCACCTGTTAAGAGTACACACGTATGCGAAATATCAGCTATTTCCACGCTAAAATCAAAATGAAGGATATCCTGTTGATCGAACAACTAAATACTCGTTGTTAAAACCGTAATGTACATATGTGTGGGTATTCAGGGATGCCGTAGCCTGAATGTTTAAGAATTTGTTTCGCAATGAGCAGTTATAGTATACGATCTTACTGCGTGTAATCGTCTGCAAGTGTCTTTTATCATTGTCTTTAGTCAATCCAAGCCTGGTGTGTTTAATTTACTTGACGGAAAATATACAGAAGCCCAATGAATAGGCTACACCTGTAATTCAAGAATACAACATTGTCACACTATTGCACTGAGTTTGTGATTTACATAAATGACATATGTGTCTGAGGAAAATTCAGCCAATTACTTGTTAATTCATTGAGCAAGTAATTCAGTTGAACGAACAACTGAATACTCATCTTGTTTGTACACTCACATATGCACACATACGCACACGGACGTATATATTCAAGCTTGTATATATATTTATATATATATATATATATATATCCAAACGCACACACACACACACACACACACACACACACACACACACACACATTGATAGAGTATTGTAGAAAATACTGAGAGGTGTTTATCAGCGTCCAGGTGCGTTTTCAGTTCTTATGTTGTGAGATTTGACGTTAAGTTCTGTATTTCGGGTTTCGCGTCTGTTAATCCGATTTAATTGGTGTTAATCTCCTCTAAACAAACCACGACAAATACAAATTCTGTTTTATATTAGATGAAGGATCAATAATTATGATATCTTATTGGAGAGGACGCAATGGTCATGAACTAATAATTATATGCATTTATATGTGTACATAATGATTTGGAAATCTATAATTGAATATGCTGTGTTGTTTCTGCTGCTATTGCGAAAATTGCTACTATTTGTCTCAGCTAATGAACTTTTCTACAACCATTTAAACGTTGAAAGATTGTATTTTAAAAACAATTCAAAAATTGTGCTCGCTTTTTATTATTTCTTTGGTTTGCCTTCAATAAACTAATAGAACCAGGGCGATATGACCTAAACTATATTCTATTGATCTGGAGTCTGTGTTTCTCTACTTCCTAGTATAGTTTTGTATAGCATCATAGGAGCAGACGCAGACATTCACACATACCAGAGTATGTTTGTATGTGTGTGTGTGTGTGTGTGTGTGTGTGTATGTATATGTATGTATTTGTATGCATATGTATATGTGTGTACGTTGTGTATGTATGTACATAGATATAGGTATGTGCGTAAGTATATGTATGTGTGTGTACTCGTTGACATGAGCGTGTTTCATCTGCGCGTGTGCACGCTTGTATGTCCTGATGCATGTGTTCTGAGGCATTATGTTTGTTAACGAAAATGATGTAAACTTTTCCTATCTGCCAATGTATCGATTTATCGATTCTTGCCATAACATTTGAACTAATGGATAATATAAAAATCGCATTTATTTTTTTCATCACATTCTTTCTTATTCGTGGAAAAAATTTAAATGTCTGCTCTTGATGCAATGCAATATCACAGAGGAAAACTCGGGGTAAATATTGAAATCTACTTTAATATCATAAATTGTTAGCTATAGAGTATCATCGAATAAACGCTAATGTCCCAGCTGGACAACAACACGATAAAGTTTCCATATTTTTCTTTTCCTTTGCATTCTTTAGGCTGCTTTGTTGCTTTGTGCTATATCAGCCAACATGAGTCAAACATGTCGACCGTCTTGGTTCTTACAAGCTATTTTACCTAATTATAAGAGGTGTGGAAAAGATTTAGCAGATTGTACATGAATCAATATTAGAATCATAGCTCTTTTAATGTACCAAGGCTATTTTCTTCAGCCTACAGGGTGGGATATAAGAGAGAATTGTTTATTTCGGGTAGAACAATCCAGCAGCACGAATGATCTTGTGGATGCGCCTCTATTTGATCCTGCTTGGTGAACTTTCTGAACATCATATATTATACTCTTCTTATAAATAAACGTTGTAATCGTGTTAATGAAATACACCAATATAGTATGGAATAAGTACTTTCGACAGCTTCAGCATTTCAAGTAAGTCTTCGGATAATTTGTCTCTTTCTATTATCTTCTATAGTATGTTGAATTACACGATAACAAAAATAATCGGTTTTGAAATAAGAGATTGATATTCGTAAATGCCGCACTTGGTGAGTTTAAGCGTTTGTTAATTTTCGATAATTCACTGAATTATTCGTTGTTCTGCTTCTTCAGTTTTATTGTGTTCACTGTTTTTTTACAACTCGCCTTCAATTTTTTCAATATGATGACATTTCACTCTAATTTCTTTTCACAGAAACCATATAGACATGTGCATCATTCGAAGAAATATTTGTGTTTCCATATAGTATGTTGATACTCATAGAAATAATTGAAACACAATATGATGACGGTCAACTGTTTCAAATATTCACTAATGGCAAACGAAAACGATAGCAACAATAGACAGATACATAGCATTACTCACGTTTTTTTTTCGAGAATAGAACTACACCGTTTGCGAGAACAACTGTTCTGCATATATATAATGATTTCATCAATTTTATATATATATTGTTTTACAAAAGTTTCATATCAAATATACTTATCTTGAAAACACATCTTCGAAATGGGAATAATTGAGATATTCTAGTGAAATATTTTATTAATGTAAAGCTACATTCATTGGATGACATAATTCACTCAGCAACAGAACAAAACAGAAAAATCAAAGAAAAACTATTCCATCGAAATATGCGCCTTCGGCCTCAATCACTGCGGAGTATAGTCTGGGCATTCTTTCGATCAATGGAAACAAATATTCGCTGGTAATATTTTGCCACTCCTCTTGTAAGAGTGTCCAGAGGGTTTCTGCACAACTTGGTTCTCGATTTTTGACTCTGCAATCCAATTCATCCCACACAATTTCGATGGGATTGCAATCGGTGGGATTGGGCTGGCCATTCCATTACAGTCAACTTTTTTCGTCCGTTTTCTCCTGTAAATAATTTTGGCATAGCTTAGAAGTATATCTAGGATCATTATCTTGCATCAGCACGAAATTATCATCGATCAGCCTTGTCCCAGATGGAATGGCATAACGCTGGATGATAGAGTGATACTCGTTTCGGTTCAATATTCCTGTTACCCGATGAATATCCCCAATGCTATTGCCTCCAAACACCCCCCAGGTCATCATACTTCGTCACCATATATGTATATATGTGTGGGCGTATGAATGTATGGCTGGGTGAATACATATGTCTGTATAAAGATATATATTTCTGTGGGTTAAAATTTTTTTTAATTTTAAAAAACTTTTTATTAATTTTTTAAATTTTTATTTTATTTTATCTGTCCCATTTTATCTGTCCTTTAAGATTTTAATAGTTTATTTTAACAGGAATTTTCTACTTCCAACCAATATTGGGACACTTACCCTCTTATCGTTGTTCTTACCTCATGGTTATTGGTATTGTGATTTCTGTTATTATATTGGAAGATTATCTTGTGATTTTACTGATATTATTGGCATTGATATTATTGATGTTGTTGATGCTGACGCTGTCACCTTCATCATAATGTTTTTGGTATAACACAATACTCTGCAAGTTTATTCTAATTCTCTAACATTATTCCCCCATAATGCTAGATTAAAAACTGAAAATTACTGTCTTAGACTCCCCCATGTCCATGAAAAGCCCGTATCAAATTTCAACACATTGGCTGGAGAATATCTGACCTACATGCAATGCTAATATAGTGACGGGTGCTGACTTATGTTTGTGAATGTCCCTCTTCCAAATTTGGCAATACAATACTCCTGCTACTATAACTATTAACGCTACTACTACTTATACTACTAGTGCTACCTCTATAAAGTATCGCTCCCGCAATTGTTCCCACCGCCTTCTAACCTGCCTTCACCCAATCTTCCCCCACCTTCCCCATACATTAGCCATTCTTCAAGTGCTCTCTTTATTATTTCAGCAATGACTCAGACGAAAGTAGCATTGATTTTCTTAGGTTGCTCAATTTACCTCAATTGATCAATAGACCAATTGATTAAACCTATTTAATAATGACTACTGGAAACAGCTGTAAGCCAAACTTGCTCTAATAAAGCAATTATATGTAATGACCGACATTTTAAACTTGTTTCTTACATATCGCTCTGTAAAAAAGATTACTTGGAGTTCTTCACTAACCTGGTGTACCAACAGAGAGCTTATGAAGTATTTTTCCCGGATTGATAATCCTTTATATATAGGAAGCATGCGTGTATGTTCCAAGTGATAACCCACGGTTTTAGATCTAGAAATCTGACGGTTTACTAAGAAGTACACCTTCAAAAGAATGCATGTGATATTTTATGAAACAACACTTTCTTCTTTTGATTTACGTAACCTACATTGGAAATCTACCTGATTATTTCTGTCTATCTTAGTTTTTATCCAATTAGTCCTCAATGCTTAATCTTGTACAGTTACTAACAAACTTTTTGTTTCCTTTTCCAGCCTTCCTTTCTGCAACCGCAACCACGTCTCACCATTACTATTTTCTGCAACTAAATCTGGAAATCCATCATGCAAGGTCTTCTCTTTCCAGTTAGATAATCTTGCTTCTTCTTTTTTTTTTCTAGTTTTTAACTACATTTGCTGGCCGTGGTTTCCACAGAGCTCCCAATGGATCATTCTTGCCACATTGTCATGTCGTCTTTTGTTATCGCATCATGCCACTCACTTATATTGTGGCTTATGCTCCCATTTCAGATTACATTCTACATAGTGGCGAGTCAGAGCTTTTATAAATATATACGTGTATGTATTTATATAACGTTATGAGAACCTGAACTTGTGTTCATACATATTAGCAAAATATTTGGCCGTATGTCCTCAATTCACTAAAACAGCTACCCTGAACATCATAGTAATTTGACCTCTAAACTGGAAGCACAACCCATACTAAAATATTATTTTTTCTCCAGCAATATAAATGAAGTTCTGTCGAAGGAAACTGAATCTAGGTAATCCTCAATAATTTTATATTCTTTTAATAGTTTCATTTAAATCCATCGAATGCAAACGTGAGTAAAATTAAGGATTATTCCAAACCTTTTATATTAACACACAACTTAAAAATAACCTTCCCTTGTATTCTCTACCTACTTTAATTAGTTGTCAAAAATACTTATCATTCAACCTATTTGCACTATTTCATGTTCAACATAGCCTTATATAATCTGTAAACAATTTCTTTCTTCAGCCAGTGCGAAACTGAGCAAACTCTCAGCTTTTGATGTAATTAATATGTATATTTATATACGTGTGTATATGCATGTGTGGGTGAATAGGTGTGTTTATATGTATATCTGTGTATAACGTGATTGGAGCATAGACATGTACACAAACAGAGTAAGAAAAAGTAGAGATAGATAATAAATGTGATATAGGTGATGGAAAGTTTCACAATATACAATTCTTCCAAAAAATCTTTCAAGTTTTGATTATGCAAGAAATCCCTGTCTGATCATCTGAAATTATGTTTCACCCATTGTACTACAAGTTGCGGTGGAAGAAATAAATGGCAAATATGTTGCAGTAAACGCTCCTTATGTGTGCACCAAAAAATGTTAAGACTTAAATATTATATATTACTGGAAAAACTATGCTAAAAATTATTTTTTGTATGCATATGTGTATCTTAAAAGAACATATCTCTTTACGGCTCTACAATATACTTGTTTCAAAATGTACTCGCGGAACATATTTTCTTGATCAGCTACAAAAATGCGTTATTCTAATTTTTCCCCTACAATGATAATCTTTAAAGGTAGTTGTGGTAAAAGCTGTAAATTTTTTCAGCGTAAATAACTATTTAATAGCAATGCAATTTTCGGTCGCAATTTGTAAATCTCGAAAGCAATTTCGCAATAATTCTTTGAAAAGCTTACACTGGCTTAATTATCATATAACCATGGTTTGTTTTATGCAAAGCTATAAACGTGAATTGTTTATTTATTTTTATTTAATTCCGATGTGTATAGAATTTGCTACAACAGATGGATGTCTATTTTCGAAGAGCTAGAAAGAAAAAATTAGAAGAAAATTATTCAAACAAGTATTACTAAGGTCAATTTTAAAGGTGTGAAATATATTTATAGGGCAGTTTCAATTTCGTCTATATACTGTACAATTACCAAAGGTCCTCGTGTGCAGAGGTTGTTAAAACGCCACTTGTAATAACTTATAATAGCAGGGCTCTACTTGAGACAACGTAACACAAATATGTGTGTGTGTGTGTGTGCACGTGTGTGAGGGCATATGGTTGTGTGTGTGTGTGTGTGTGTGTGTGTGTGTGTGTGTGTGTGTGTGTGTGTGTGTGTGTGTGTGTGAGAGAGAGAGAGAGAGAGAAAAGCATATTATTTCTATTTTATAGACTTCTCATGTATTTATAGTTAAGGAATACGAATTGTTCTTCATATATTACCAATGCATCAGCTATAAGTCTTTTTTTTATCATCCCATTGCTATTTTCTAAGGTTTTAGATACTGACTGCATTATAATGATAAGTTATTTGACTTCAACTGCTTATTCCCTGACGTAAACCGCCGAATTTTCAATAGCTGAAAGCTTCCATATCTATTACAGTGGCTGTGAATGCAAAACATCCATAACAATGTTGAATAACACTCAAACCTCATGAATCAAGAACGTTCCCTCTTACATGATATTTAAACCTACTATAAATAGTAGCCAAACTTCCATAAAACCATTAGCACAGCAGTTATTTTACTTTAACTGCAGAGAACTATTTTTTCCTCAATGGCATGACAATTTCGGTGAAATTTTTGTTTGTGTGCGCATTTTTGTATATATGTGTATATATTTTGTATATATTTTGTATATAAGGTAAGGGTGTACATGTCATAAATATTTGTGGTTTAATATTTCTTTTGGCGTTTATTCAATTGAAATTTTGTGAAGATTTTAAAGGAGTACAAGCAACTAAAAATCCATTTTTGATCAACAGAAAAACATTTCAAATTACAGTCATAATGACTGTTGATGGTGAATGATGATAGTGCCAACGCTAATGATAAAAATGATGAATACAATAAGTAGTTTAAGCCATTAAATACAAATATTCTAATTAGTTTCTATTATACATTAAACGTTTGTGAAACGCATACTCTTCTTAGTGATTTACACTTTTGCTATATTTACTGTTTTCATACTGTCTTATCTTTTCTCCTATAATTTTTCTTGTCTTCGTTACTTCGCGGTTCTTTTCGTTTCTCTAATCTTCACTTCTTTTAAATTTTTATTCTCCGCCGATCGAAATATAAATATTGGTTTACGAGATGAGAATAATACAATAACGATTCAATAGTATATGAAAGTATATATATTATTATCAGCTTATATTAAGTATTGTTACTGTAAATCTTGTTATTAGCCCCTGTATATGCCTCTTTCCGTACCATCAAAAGAAGAACATTGATGTCAGTTTTCATCTAGTTTGTTTAATTATTTACACGAATGTCATGATGTGCCATAAAATACTAAAATTAAGAAGTTCAATATTTAAAGATAGAATGATTACTAACCAAAACAGCTTGGTTTTCTTTGAACATTTTCCCTTTTTTTTTTAGCAACTTACTTTGGTATAATTTCGGTAAACTATAAAAGTTGAGAGAAAGACAATAAAACAAATCACATTATTGAAAAACAACATTATGTTGCCACTCATTGTTATATAAGAAATAAATTTGCTTCAGACAGACTGAGGCACATAATATGCAATAGTGGTGTTAAGTAATTTTGTCTATAGAATTTATCTACAATGTCAGAATGAAAAATGTGTGGATGACCAAGATCTTCTAGACTGTTGTAACTCGGGTCTGGAGTGAAAGTGAGTCTTTAAATAACCAACAAGAGAGAGGAGCATATGCGGATGCATATTGTGGTACGCAACTTACTAGATCAGACTAGTAGGAACTGTTTAGTGATAGTTGAAGAAACAGCTACAAAAGCCAGTACGTTAGTGGAATTGTACCAACCGCGATTTAGTGACTCAAAGTTTTCTTATTTATCGTTTAACCATTTTATTTTCAATTTGTTGATATCAATACCTGTTTACCTTGTCAGGTATGTGAGAATTATTTTGTTAGTTACTATAGTAACTTTTAGAGAGTCAGAAACTCTTCAGGATATGTCTTATGGAGAAGGAAATTCTGTTTACATTCACTTGTTAAATTGTAATTACAGTTTTTGTCCAACATGCTCAAAGAACTAGAAAGAGTTTCATGACGTGTATGCTCTTCATGAAACTTTGCCATCACAAACTTGCAACTGCCTACTTTATAACTGTTAAGAACCGTGGAAATGTTTTTTTTTTCCAGATGACAACCGGCTTGAACATATATTTTGTATTACAGAAATATGACCAGTTGTGAGAGAAGAAATACAAAAACAGTTCTGATGTATTCTGCTATATTTGTGGATTATTTTTTCGAAAATGTTCCCCGTTATTGTTATTATTCGTTAGAACAGAAGTTTAGAATGAAATTGTTCCTTAAGTCTGGCAAGTAATCGAAATATTTTTGGTTTCATGATTTCCTGACACATTCTTCGAAGATCTAACCTGCATCCAATAATTATCAACAAATTTTCCTGTATGATTTTGGACAATACTGTGGAACCTCCACACACAAATGCCAAATTCTCGGTGGTAATGAAGTTTGCTTCGCAACTTCTTAGTTTCCAGTTCTATCCCACTTTACAGAATATTAAACAAGTTTAGTTTATAACCACTTGAAATCTACCAAATCGTTGTGAGTAAAACTTGATAGATACAAGTTGATACTCATAGAAGGAATGGTTTGTATTCTTGTGTAGGAGATATAATCCGTTATCCTTGAATACTTTCATTGGAATACAAAAGTCCGGAATTCTGACGTAAGTGCAACACCTCCCTGGCGTCTATCATTCACAAGAGTTAATTTTTGTAAGTTCATCTTACGCAGAATTTTTAATGTTCATTATTTTAAATATTCAAGAATATTTGGAAATAAAATATATATTTTGATATGTTGTCCGATTTTTTATTGCTGCTGCTTCGTATTTAGTTGTAGTTTTATTACAAATTTACGTACATACATACGTACACACACACACACACACACACACACACACACA
>NC_068992.1:68422933-68435795 GCF_001194135.2 Octopus bimaculoides
ATATATATATATATATATATATATATATACAGAGAGAGAAAGGAGAAAGACAGATAGAGATATGCATACACACATATGCACTGAAACGTGTGTGTCTGTGTGTGGTATTTTAATTTTAGTGGTACAACAGTCAATTTATGTTACCGATGAATCTCATTTGAAAAAATCTTACCTCTTATGGAAGAGTAAATGTATAATAATCGGCAGATTTCGCTTTCTTACTGAAGCGTTGATACCACTACATTCGGTTTCAGTGTCTCACAGATGTAAAACATTGGAATGAAACACAAAACTCAATGAAAATCACAAAACTGATTCTGAAGCCTGTCAGAGTTTTGTTCCCTATTAATTCTTTTAGCATTAGCATTCTAGCATCAAATGTCCGCCCCAGATGTTTTATATGTATCATTGAGAGAATTCAGTGTTGGTATCGGAAGCAAGACTTTTAAAATCCATACTCCAACAGGTAAATCCGTTTACGGATACCAGCAACAGCAGCCATCATTTTGATGGCTTTCCTGCTGGAACATCATGTAGGAGCTTGAAGAAATGCATTGTGTATGTATGTGTGTGTGTGTGTGGAAAGGGAGAGAAAATATTTCACGCATTTTAACTGTGAGAGGGAATTGGGGAGAAGCTTAAGGATGCATGTATGTCTGATTGAATAAACGTGTAGGGATTCATGCGCAAGTATGTTATTCTATATATACATTCAAATATAATCACACAATATCATTGGAGTAATGATTTGATTTTAGATTTTAAATAAATATATAAAATATAAAATGTATATCTTGTTTATCTATTCACACACACACACACACGCACACGCACACGCACACACACACACACACACACGCACGCACACATATATATATACACAAATATAGAAATGTATTCAGACCGGTATGTATATATTATAATATTTGTGCTGCGTATCTATGCTTGCATTTGTGTGCTTGTGTATATGTTTGTTCAGAAACTGATAGGTAAATGCATACAAGTGTATAAATTTAAATAAGAAATTGCACATTTCAAATAACTACGCACACGCACGCACGCGCTCACATGCACATACACAAACACATATGTATGTATATTCGTATATATTTAAGTATGCATTCATGTATGAATGTTAGTCTTTTTATGGCTATACACACACATGCACAGATACATACATACATATACATACATATATGTATGTATGTATATATGTATGTATGTATAATGCAAAGTTTACTAATGATGTGCTACAGGCGATGGACGCTCGTTTTCAGAGATTAGAAAGATTATGAAACCATATAATTGCCGAATAGAAGTGAGGACATTAAAACAGAATAAGAGACATTACTTTGTCATAGTAGAAAAAAAATAAACGTAGTATTAGTTGTATTTTGAGTAGAAATGTATGCTTGAAATATCAGATATTGAAGTTTAGTCCTGATGGCTCCTAAACTTCGATCATTTGGAATATATCAGTCTGTAATTAGTTTTCTCTCGTGTTTTATTACTGCTTTGTTCAATACATCAGTGCGGTTATGAGTGAAACGGAACGAAATACATAAAGCGTTAAACACAATGAAACTTGGCGCAGAAGTTCCATCATAGATTACTTTAATATATAGGTATTTGTCATTTGTTTCTTTTCAAAAATTTGTTAAAGAATTATTTGTCATTGTGAAATGATTTAGAAGACTTGCGTCTCATGTAGGATACTAAAATTATCTCCTTCATTATTTATGCATTTATTGTTTAATAATTCATTAAAATTGCCTGTTATCATGATGACACGCTTATGACTTGATTTGGAACTTGTCCACATACAGAATGAAACGTCGATATTTCAAACCTCGCCTCCGCAACCCAAAAAAGACACTTTTCTGTTCCTCAGCATACCTAAATTATTCTATGAGTATTTTAAATATGTGGTTAGCAGCATCTTTACGTTCACGAGTTATATGTACGGAATGATTACAAGTTATATTCATTTATTGAGCGGTCATATTATATAACTAATGTATGAAGGTCATCATAATAAAACATTGAACTGTGAATCAAATTTATTTAAGCTGACATTTATGCGGTAGCGGGCACAAAAATGTGATATTTGATGTTGTTTTGACACACGAAAGTTTTGATTTCAACCAGATGATATACCTGATCAAAACAGAAGTACATTTTCTAGATGACCTCATGTAGTTAATTTAAAAGAATCTCACTTTTGAAAATTGTTGCTCTTACAATTCACCGAATACCGATGCCATTTTTTTTTCTTTTTTGCATGATCTGTCCAGTCGGGATAAGGCCCAGATTTTTAAAAATATATTTGTTGTAAACCTCAACTAGAGAAACAAGTTTTACATTTAATTTAGATTTAAATAGATCGTTGCGTTATATCTCAATAGTTTTAATTTGAGTAGTTTCTGCTACAATGCTTACTTTCACATTAAACTGAATACTAAATATACTGAAAGTGATATACCTGAGCGAGTCACCGAAAAGTAAAATTAGTTCTTGAGTCACGTATCACAACCACAAATATATTCTTGTCTGTAGATTCCCTCTCTCTGACTGTATGGAGACGAGTTTTTATCCTGCTAGCAGCACCACGGTTTCCAGCCACATGGTTCTTGGTTCATTTCCACTGTGTGGTGCCTTGAGCAAGTATTTTCCTATTATAGCCTGAGGCCGAATAAAGCCTAGTGAGTGGATTTGGTTGAGGAAACTGAAAGAAGCCCGTCGTATATATGTGTGTGCTTGACCCCCGTCACCACTTCACCACCGCTGTTAGTGTGTTAACGTCCCCATAACTTAGTGGTTCGGCAAAAGACACCGATAGAATAAGTACCAGACTTTAAAAAAAAGTATTGGGGTCAATTCATTCGATATAAATCGAAGGTCGTGGACCAGCATTGCTGCAGTCTAATGACTGAAACAGGTAAGAGATAAAAGATATACACCTCCACACACAAGAGGCGCGCACGTGTGAGTGTGCGTGTAAAAGCTGATTCTTTTCTTCCTGAAATAGCAAATTCAGTTCGTATAAAGGAAATGGTACATCTATTAGAAACGAAAGGACTGAAAGCGATTTAAGATCATGAAGTTATATAACCTTGTTTTTATTCTCAAGAAATGTAATTAATTCTTCTTGTAATGCTTGTACTCTTTCTAACTTAGCATCATGTCAGAGCAAGATCGTGTCCCAAGGTAAATCAAGACTTCATACTAATTTTCTCATTCGCACAAACGCTGCTGGAACTGACATTGTTTGAATCCCCGAGACAGAATCACAGTTAATGCTTTTACCACAGCTCTTCACATCGCGGCTGTCCATTTGTCTTAGACGCAGTGCTACAGTATCTTTCATTTATCCAGCTTTTTTCTTTACTACCACTTTGTCAATCATTACGGGTAATGATAGCTTTAATATTGATGACTGGAACGATGTAGCAAGAAATTTTTTCTGTGTTCTTGCCGTTCATAGATTCCACTTGAACTCCTCAACAATGATAGAAGTTGCTTTAACTCCAGACCAAAAAATACCCCCAACACGATGTTTTTCTTGAACATCTGTGGTTCCATCACGTGCTATTGAGAAGAATTGGAACTTCCTCCATTACTATTTTAAGTGAACTGTCAGATCCACTGGCGTTTCTTCTACTCATCATATATCTGTTCTTACAGAGATACTTTTGTTTGAAAATAAAGGCTTTGTTTCTTCTCGATCGTACAATACCAAGAACACCCATCAAATACATTTTTACAAAATCCCCGCCAGTGAAAGGCATTATATTTTGTACTTTTCGACTTTGGCCACGCATACCTGTCAAATATATTTTGCCTGATTCTATGTTATTTTTGTAAAGCTAGTCTTTGCTTTATTAAGCTCCATTTATATTCATTGAAATCATCCTGCTTTGTTTACTCATTAAATTTACAGCACTTCCCTAATTTGTCCCACAGTATCACTTAATGTTAACCATATTATTTACACTTCCAATTGGTGAGTAAAATTGTACATTTCTCTCCACATATATTGGAAAGATTGACGTTCAGTATTAACCCTCTTACATTTTGCATACATTAATGGAGAAGGAGACGAGTCTTAAAAAAAACAAAACAAAGAAATTCAGAAATCACTCAAGATGTAGTTTCAAAGTTTGACACAAACCAATCAAATGCGAGAGGAGGTGATAAGTCCATTGCATCGACGCAAGGGCTCGACTGGTACTTTTGTATCAATCCCGAAAGCATGAAAGGCAAAGTCGGCCTCAACGGATTCTGAAATCAAAACATAAAGTCGGATGAAATGCCGTTAAGCATTTTGCCCTGCGTGCTCACGATTCCGCTAGCACATCGCCATAGCGGTATTTATAATAATGCCAATCATATAATTTACAGCTATTCAACAACACCAATTTTCTTATTTGTGATGGTACACTATCGAAAACTATTTTTACTATATTCTCTAATTTTACAGAATATTGAAAGCAGTTCATTTTATCTATATACTCGAATCTTACATATCATTAACAGTGAATTATGTTTTCGAAAATAATATGAAGTCCATAAGTCAAGATATTTAAGTAAGACTATTGAAAATTTTACGCTTTTAAAATTATAATTTCCAAAACCTGCCTTCATAACTAATGTATCACTCGTTAAAGTTATTTGACATATCTGCACTAATAGATTTGTGAGAACGACTGTCTTAAGCTCCAATACGTAATATTGAATTAAACCTTGGGAGAGGCATTATGCCGGTAATAAACACACGCACTGTTTCAGTCCTTTATTAATTTATATAGTTTTTTGTTAAATTATTTCATTGCACTCTTGCAATCTCTTCAGTAACTTGTCTCTCCACTTCCATTTATTTTGAATATATATTCAAAATAAATGGAAGTGGAGAGACAAGTTACTGAAGAGATTGCAAGAGAGCAATGAAATAATTTAACAAAAAATTATATAAATTAATAAAGGACTGAACCAGTGCGTGTGTTTATTACCGGCATAATGCCTCTCCCAAGGTTTAATTGTATTTCTTTCAACACACGTATCCACATCAAGAATCTTGCACACGAAATACACATACGAAACGTAATATTGAAATATCGATTAAATTTAATGGTAAATCATGTGGATGCTACACTCTGCAATAAAAGGAAAACGATAACAACAAGTACATTTAGATTTTAGTGTAATGTTTTGATTATTGAAGTTACTACTTAAAAAATATTGCGCTCGAAATCAACTACCTGTTTTTTTGCGTGGGGGGGGGGGTTCTAGACACTATAGACTGGGATTACCACTCGGATAATTTGGGCTCATGAAGAAATCTTTCTCAGAGTTAAATAGTTATATAGTCTGGTGTAGTACATTCCTCTGCAAACTTTATCCTCAGGAAATGCTAAACACGTTTTCTAACAAAATACTATTACACACTGTAACCATTTTTTTTCTTTCGTTAGTAAGTGTTATTTCCTATTTGCTTCTACCTAGAAATCAAAGGAAATTATTACTATTCCTTTCAAACTTTGCTTTTGTAACCTGGGCATCAATGTTTTGAAACTGACCTATTTTCCATTACACTTCAGACAGATTCGTTGCTGAAGCAGAAATGTCGTTATAGCAATAACTGAACATGTCTCTTTGTGGCTGACAATATGTGTATAACTGATCATGAGCAGGAGTAGTGAGGTACCATCATAGCCAGGTGGTGAGAGGGATTCTTTGGGGTTTGAATAAATGTAACAAAAGCAAAGTTTGAAGGAAATATTAGCCATTTTTCATCCTTCTAAGGGTAAGCAAATAGGAAATAACTGTTGCTACCCAAGGACAAAAATTGTGCTACACAATGTTATACTTGATATCACAGTAGGTAATTTGTCTGTCATTGCCATCATAATAAACATTTGTCATTCAGAGTTTCGGAACGCCACGGGTTTTCCAGAAGCCTTTTTTTTTCAATTAATGGCCACGTAATTTCTTTCGTTAGCCATAGTTGTGAACACCGCTTTATAATGTTAACTAGTTACAACAGGATTAGCTGAAACATTTTTTCTATTTTACAAGCAAATGGCATGATTTTACTCACTGATAGATTGGATTATAGATAATCCAGTTATCTTCTATTGAATTCTGTAATAGAGACACGCACGCACGCATGCACACACACACACACACACACACACACACACACACACACACACACACACACTCACACTCACACTCACACTCACGCACAGATAGATGGATAGATATCGTATGTCTTTCTTAAAGCGATAGGATTTGCTGTGCTAACAACTTCTGGCTGGCGGGGCAATTGACACAGCTTCTTCGAGTGGGCATATTAACATAGTGGATGTGGTTCGAGAGCGATTTGGTTGATATTTCTAATAACAGCATAAAAGCTTCCATGTTGCCTCCCGTACATTACAAGTCTAATGCATGGTTACAGTTAAATGAGGTAAACATCTTACAGAAATTTAACGTTAGCGAGTGTCTGATGGGCTATAATTCCTGAGCGTAAGTTCTTAAATAATTGATACCTACACGTGACAAGCGAATTGATAGAAGATTTAGATCTGGAGGTAAGAATATTCAACAGTAGTTATTCCAGATCTCTGTTCTTTGAGTACAAAATCCGCCGATATTAACTTTCATTCTTTTTCTGGCTACAAGAATAATCTCTTCAGAATGCAAAAATATATAAGAAAACTAATGATTAACTGACACCTTATGACGCTTAAATAAAATTTCCATCGGTGTACAGTTCATATACAAAGTATAGTGTTAAGCTGATTTGTCCAAAACGCATCCATCCGATTATCAAAACTTTCCAGCATTCCACACTAAATATTTTTACAATCTTTCTTTCATTCCCACCGGCATCTTTCTTCTCCTTCTCTCTTTCTCTTTTCTCTCTTTCTCTCTCTCTCTCTCTCTCTCTCTGTTCCTCTCTCTCACTCTCTCTTTCTGTTCCTCTTTCTCTCTCTCTGTTCCTCTCTCTCACTCTCTCTTTCTGTTCCTCTTTCTCTCTCTCTCTCTCTCTCTCTCTCTCTCTCTCTCTCTCTGTTCTTCTCTCCCTCTCTATTCCTCTCTCTTTCCATCTTTCTCTCTCTATATATATATATATCTCTTTTCCTCTCTCTCCCTCTCTCTCTCTCTCTATCTCTTTCTTAAATAATGTTTCTACAATTATCCAAATATGCATTTAAGCTGCATATCAGTAGGGGAGTGCTTGCGCATTTTACGGGCGCCACATGTGACATTACTCTCCAATTAAATATTCATATGAAATAAATACTTAAGAGAGAGGACAATATGAATTGCAGTATAATTTCTTTCTTAAAACAGTTTGTTTACTAAATGAAGCCAAATACTTCCAATCAGTTGTCAAAACCAGATTCGTTCCCAAACGAGACGGAAGGAAATCATAACTTCTGCCAAAAGAATTTTTAACTCATAGTTTCGTGGGAAGCCTAAATACTGTACGGTAATAAGTCCAACGCAGGTTATCACTTTTAACAATATTAGCATTATAAGAAACAATAAAACAGCCTGTGTGAAATTGCTCGACTTATTATTAATAGCAGTCAAATCTCCTTCAATCTACCATCTCAAATAAGGAAGAAATAGATTTGATTGTGCAATTTTCCATACCCTAAAAAGGCGGCTAATAATGGCTGAAATGTCTTTGATCGTGGTTCTGCAAGATCAGGATTCAACTGGTGTTACACAAAAACAGCTACACACTGGAATATGATATACCTCTCCTAGTTCGCCCACTGTAAGTATTTCAGGAATGGGAAATTTTGCCTATTGACATCCAGTGAGGTGGCAGGGTATTACTATTGGTGTGTTTTCCTTGTATGTATGTATATATATATATATGAAAATAAGCAACAAGGATATCCAGAAATAATGCACTACGATCGTTTCACACAACTCCATTTAATTGATCAAAGCAACCATTACATCACTTTAAATTCAGAGCAATCTTCAGCTGCACAAGGACATAGGTTTTAATTAAATTAAAACGGATTGACACATTAGTATAATTTAACATAAAATCTCCAAAAAAGTTAAGGAGATAAACAAAGAACATGCTGTCTTCACTTCAGCCTAGAAGCTACTAAGCTGAAGGAAAGGCAGCATGTTCTTTGTTTATCGCCTTAACTTCTTGGAGATTTTAGGCAAAATTATACTGATGTGTCCATCTGTTTTATTGTGAATATTGCTCGAATAGAACTTTAAAGTTTACTAAAAAAAAAAGATATGAGCAACATTAACTGTGTATGCATTTATTTTGTTCATGCATATATATATAGATAGATAGATAGATAGATAGATAGAGAGAGAGAGAGAGAGAGAGAGAGAGACTAATTTATCTCTATGTGAGTATGTGTAGTAGTAGTAGTAGTAGAAGTAGTAGTAAAACCCTAACATATTTCAAGTATATTTCAGTGATTCATTCAATACACATTCTATTAACGAATATTTTTAATTATTCACTTGATTAATTTTAATAATTCATAGTTTGAACTTCATATGGATTCTATAACACAGAATAGTGAAAACATGATATTTACCAAAATATCTCTCTTTTAGAATCTGTATATTGAAAATTCCCTTTTACCATTTTATTTTTAAAAAAGTAACACTTTTTAAAGTAATGAATAAAAATTGCCCATTCTTTATACTGAACATATAAACAACGATGTTCTCTTATCTTTTAATAAAATTTGATAGTTTTATAAACCAGCACATACAAAATGTGACATGTAGGTCTTTGCAAATACTTCTTTCTGTATCATGATAGTTTGCGCACGATTGATGCTCATATTTGAATAAAAGGTTTTTAAAGTGGTCTGCAGGATTTTGCGTTCATGGTAAAATATAGATAAATGTCAAACTTTTTTCTCTTTTCTTGTATTCTTTCGAATTATCAACTTACACACGTGATCCTTTTCATTTTCACTTCACAAATACCCATATTCTCGACCTCTTGACAAGTGCTTCATAACATATAAAATTCATTGCGAATGTTTCCTGATAAAGTCTTGTGATTAATCCTTTGCCAGAAAAATGCAGAGGATTTTGTTGTTATGAAAGTTTGTAGAAAACAAATGACAAGAATTACAATCAAGGAATTGTTTTCAAATTGATTTTATATTCTGAAGGTGAACAAATGTCCAGAGGTCAGATTCTTCACGTTTCATAATAAATCCACTCATTGTAATTTTTTTATCTACACGTTTTCACCTATACAACGACCATTTGCATTGGACTCGCTATCTTAATTAGCTTTTAGAGGAGTTGTACTGAGTTTCTAATCTTAGAAGACAGACTTTTCAAGGTATTTTCGTTCCTTTCTCATTATATGATGTAGAAGTTTCAAAATCTAGGTGATCGTTATCGTGACAGTATTATACCTTACATCATAAAAAACATAGAAAACAAAATTAGACAATGTAGTCCTTGATAGCTCTTCAAACATGAAATGTCATCACTTCTGCAATGTCTTTCAACATATTTCTGCCGAATCGTATTTCAGTTAATACTCAACGAATGCATAAAGTTATATATAATACCACAGAAACATAACCAGAAAAAAAACTCTAAGAAAATTGCAAAGGTACGTTCTCAAAGAACCTCTATACTCTTCACCTTATTTCTTTGTTACTAGAAAGACTACAGCACTGGGAAACCATTTAACCCGGCCGCGTATTAATATTTACTGAAATTGTATTCATAATCTAGAATTTGAAATATCAATAACTATATAGTTCTATGTAAATATTATTTATATCATTGAGTGTCAACATAGTTGAAGTCAATATCCTTTGCCTTCACATTGGCATTCCGTCGATTACAACGACGAGGGTTCCAGTTGATCCGCTCAGTGGGACAGCCAGCACATGAAATTAACGTACAAATGCCTGAGCACTTCATAAATACGTAGTTCTTGGGAAGATCCAGCTTGACACAGAATGTGACAAGGCTGACGCTTTGAAATACAGGGCTAATTCATTTTTGCCAGCTGAATTGACTGGAGTAACATGAAATAGTGTTTTTCTCAAGGGCACAATACCATGCCGGATATCGAAATCTCGACCTTATCCTGAGCCGTATATTCTAACCGCTAAGCTGCATGCCTTCACGACCTTCACACACGAACCTCTTAATTGACACCCTATGGACAACGAGATATCTCTCTTCGTTCTCAGATTATTTACTGATAGATAAGTGTAAAAAGAAGACGGCTACAACGATCAGAGAAAGTAAAGTATGTGTGTGTTAGAAGGAAGCAGTTTCCAAGAAAAGGAAAGCATATAAGCATATTATTACATAGGAAGGGGAACTAACAAAAGCACCTGATGCACAAAAGAAAAGTGATTCAGCAATGCAGTCTGTGGAATTGAGCTACGTAACCTGTGGAATTATCACTGAGGACGTCACCCACTTAATAAGTAGTTGTCTGAGAATATCCTCGTTGACATAGTTTTCTTCAGTCAGAACATTGTAAAATGCAATGTGTACATAAGGTAATCCTGAGGGTGTTAATATAAGAAGCTACTGTGAAATGGAAAGCTTAATCGCACATAGCATGAATGATGAATGAATACTTGTGGAATGTTCTCGTCAAAACCTCAGTAAAATGCGAACTTATCCGGTTAACAATACTGATTGAGAAAAGAGGAAGAAAATATGGTCAATAAGGAAAATTAGTAGACCAGTAGATTTTTAAAATGCTAAATATTCATGAAAAAGAAAACATACTATCCCGGTCTAATGTGCAATCGGCAATTGCCAGTTATAATTTTGCAGTACTTGATACGTAGCTAATGCCTTGACAACAATACTGAGAAACCGTACTTTAAAAACGGGTTGAACACGGCTAATGAGAAAAATTAGAGCTCTCAAGCCACTAATGCCACTATGAAAATAGGCAAAAGATAAAAAGAAAAAAACTCTTTACAAATCTTCTCCAATCTTTTTCATTTAATATATTCGTTATATGTTGTGTGAAGTGAACTATCAACAACGCCCCGGTCACCAAACGACCGCCAACAAACATCACGAATGTTTATTAGTACTACCATTTGTAGAAACCACCAATCACTACTACAATTGCAACAACAATAACAACAAAAATACTGTCATTTACAGCGATGATGAGGCAACAAGCACAAAAACTACAGTAAAAACACCAGCAAATTCTACAGATGCAAACTGAGCAACATCAATATTTATCTCTTTCAAAGGACTTTGGTTGTTTGCGATTTTTTCATCAGGAATCTAAAATAACAAGAAATTACAGAATAAATTTGAATAAATGAATGCTTTATTGTGATAATTTTCGCTATCAGTATTTCCAAATTTTTAGAATTTATGGAAATCTATAATGCCTGGAGTATTCAGCACAAAGTCTCTTTCTAAACTTGCTTGTTGCTATATTCATTTGTACTATTCTCAGTTTCAGGAAATATTTCAATTATTTATGCATATGTGACTGTATGTGAGTTTGGCAATCTTAGAATGAAACATTGATTTCCCAAATTTGTAACTTCTTATAAACAAGTATTAAAAACCTTCTTCGCTGTTTGGTAATATTGAAGGATTTGAACTCCACACCTCTCAAATGCACACCGACGCGAGTGGTAACACATTTCCCTCCTCGAATTCTCCCACAGACATTATTCACAAGAAAAATAATTAACGTCAGTTTTGCATAGGTTCCGTAAACCTATTCTTGAAACACTCAGCAATAAAACTGAAATATCTAAATAACATCATATGTAAAATCTAGCGGCAAATAGAATTATGAGAGAAATGTATATAAAAAATGTAGAGCCCAAATTTGTAGAAAACTATTTCTATCAAAAATGTTTTGGACTTCAACAAGGTTATGTTTTTGTGCAGTATAAAAAATAGAGGTATCACTATATTTCTGTTTTGTAAGATTCATCATATTTGACTTGGTTTTTCTTTTTTTCTTTCTTTCTTTTTTTTTTTTTGTCTTTTTAGTCAACCGAGGTATTTTCCTGCAGGAATATCGAGTTTACCCAATTTCTTGGTTTTCAGTCCTGATAATGAATCAAATTCAGTACTTTATTGACATAAACTCTTCCTGCGTACATAATTAAATTACTATCTTTGGTATGCTTATGTTTGATGATATTGAGAAGCATGCACATTTTTTTAATATTACATTATTAGTGTGAGGAAGTTGTCGAAATTGTTAAATGCCCGACAGTTTTGCGTTATTTGATTATATACTCTAACGTTTTGAGATGAAATCCTGGTCTAGTAAACATTAACTTTCTTTAGACATTGATGACATAATCTTATTGATGTCAATTTGATCAACTTAAGTCCCCGCCCTTTTTCTTATCTTATGCTACATTAGAGATAGTTTCTAATGGGGTCTTATACGCTGTAAATAACAATATCTTGCTCTAATGAACTTTTCGATCCATATTCCGGGAATCAATTATTATTCCAAGTCAGAATGTGTGGACACATGTGCTAATATTAGATATCAATATTAACTGTCCCTTAGGATGTTAAAGTGTACAGCGTATATAGAAGCTTCAATGTCCGTTTCTTTCAGTGAAAAGTTGTCATGCTCAAAACGAAAACATCTCTCTTAGTATACTATTTCACTGTCAACTAGTAAAAGAACAAATATCATACACGAATTTCATTATTAGTGACAGGTATAAAGATAAATGGCAGTTCTGTTTAAGATATTTGATGCTGCATGTAACAGACCTTCAGCAAATATTCAAAGTGTCACAACATTATATATATATAAAAACAGATGCATATATATATATAAACAGAAGCATATATA
>NC_068992.1:68435892-68441886 GCF_001194135.2 Octopus bimaculoides
TATATATATATATATACATATATATATATATACATATACATATATATATACATATACATATATATATACATATACATATATATATACATATATATATATATATACATATATATATATATATACATATACATATATATATATATACATATATATATATATACATATAAATATATATACACATATACATATATATACACATGTATATATGTATATATATATATATACATATATAAATATATATACACATATACATATATATACACATGTCTATATACATACACACACACACACATATATATATATATATAAACAGATGTATATACCTATCTATAAGCAGATATATATATATATACATATATATAAACAGACATATATATACATATATATAAACAGACATATATATACATATATATAAAAAGATATATATACATATATAAACAGATATATATAAATACATATATAAATATATATATATATATATAAATATATATATATACAACGCACCCAATAACAACTCACTACTTGAACGGACCATAGACCAAACTCGAATGTAAAAAGGATTTAGATAATCCTATCAGGTGGTGCTATTAAGTTAGACATGGCCTGGACCAATCTTTGGTTGAAACAAATCTAAGTTTGTATGTATGAGTAAAAGAAGGGTAAAAATACTGCTTACCAAAGGTGTAAGCCAAAGTTTTAAAGACCACCAATCCTACGATAAATACACACACGAGCAACGCAAGGAACACTTCAAAAGATTGGCCTACCTTCAGGATGGAATTTGAATATAGTTTACATACCCCAATGTCAATTGATTTCATAATGTGTATGAGGAAAAGAGCTCTGCAATCTTCAGTTGGAGATAGTAACATCTATTTCTAAAATATTCACCACGTCAATTCGTGTGCGTTTCGAACTTTAAACATCTCGCTCCGTTTAAAGAGAAAACTATCGTAAACAATAAAAAAACAACTATATGAAAGCATTATCACTGTTAAAAACAGTAATAATGAGGTGGTTGGCAAGACTGCTACCTTAAAAAGTATAATGTGTATTTATCGTAGAAACTGAAAATAAAATTGAAGACTTTATTTATACTTAATGGATAACTCCTAATGGATAACTCCTAATGGATAAGCCTTAGTGGATAACAGTCATCATTAAATACTCTTAGTTCCGCAAATCGTTTCCTTATCATCCTCTCTTTTAGGCTACTGGTTAACATTGAATATTGCATATTTGGAGAGCAAGTCTTATGAAATGGCTCAAACAGATTATAAGAACATGCGTTGCGTCAGTCAAGAAAATAATAAAATTGCTTAATGTTTTTAATATAGGACACTAAACATTACAATACTGTTCTAAACTACTCTTTTAAATAACTATACTGTGTTAGATACATTTTTAAGTAGTGTGCAGAAAGACACAAATCTAGTATTAGAATCTATGCCGATTAAAAGATAATTACTTGTCCCCAAATAGATGAAGTTCACTTATTATTTTCTGAGAATAATACACTTGGCTAACACTCATTATCTTCTCTAAGTCCATAGTAGCTATCATTTTAATCCTTACATTATAATTTCGATTATATTTTGATATAGTAATTTGCGTATATATACTTATTCTAATTGCTTAATACATTTATCGCCATCTTAGTCAAATTAATATCAGACTAACTCCATTTCACTTCCATATGGAGTTTATGCGTATTTGATAAAAAACCTAATTTCGATTCTGAAGATTTTGAGACCTTGCAATTTCAGAAATATGAGATAGTTATATATAAAAATGAGGACGGTATTATTGGTTAAGATCCGTCGTTTGTTTTGCTTATTCCAGTAGATAAATATATGTACTGAATGTTTATTTTTTTCTTCGAGTGTAAAGTTTGCTGAAAGAATACGAGCAAGTTAATGTCCGCCCAAGCTTTAGAAATCCATCGTTACTGTGAATGTGATATCTTTATGTTAAACTAAAACACACTATTTGTCCTGTTAAGTGCACAACTACTCACCATTGAGTCTGAAATTGAATATTGCTATAATTATTTAAATAGCTTTGTAGTTAAGGTGTTGGACTCATGATCGCAAGATTGTAGTTTCGGTTTCTGGACTGGGCGATGCGCTATGTCCTTGAGCTAAACACTTCATTTCGCGTTGCTCCAGTCCAGTCCACTAATCCTGCGATGGACTGGCGTCCGTCCAATGAAGAATATATATGCCAAAGAAATCAGGAAAACCAGCCCTACGCTCCTAATGGTGTAATGTGGAAAAACGATAGTTATTTAACTGTTCTATAGATAGTGCTGATAACTTTTCTCACAGTACTTTATCTTGTTGATAGCCGGTTATAATCCAGCTTCACAATGTCTGGTTAGCAATGAAAAGTGCACCCAGATGGTAGAGAAATTATTCTGACAATGTGTATTTATTCAGCACTTTGAACCCATTCAAGAAGTTAAAACTTAATATAAAACACCAGATATTTGAAATTGGCTTAGATTTAAGAAGTTGTACAAGGGTTTCCAGTGGTTACCCAGCTTTTAATGTAATACTATATTCAGATGAGTATACTTTTCAATAACGATATAAAAATGCGACTTAAAGTTTAATAATGATTTACTGTTGTCTCGATATTTTTCCTAAGGAAATTGTTTGATGTTATTTTCTTAGAAGTTTTAGCCATTAGAAGAGAAAAACCATTGAAATATGTCTCTATAGCAACAAAGTGTTTTACTTTGCTTCGCGAGTTTTCCTTCCGCGATCCATACTAATTTCAACCAATTCAAGATATTTTGATGCTTACACATAAAAAGAAACTCTGATCTTGAAGACATCTTTAAATGCATATGATTTCTCCATCTTCTTTTGTTCTCATATCGATTCCAACTCGAAATAGCAACTTGAAGATTACTTGGAAATAGTTCGATTCGGCAAACCATTATATTCAATATTTAGCAAAAGAAAAATTCGATAAAATCTATTCTTGATTTCTCCAGCATTCATTTCTTTCCAATTGATATATTTTCTGGCTTATCATAAAACAGTATTGATTTCTGCCGACTGTTTCTATCATATGAACTCTATAGTTTTCTTTATTTTATTAAAGGCAGTATTTTTGTATTTCAGATGACAACTAAAGAAGATTTTTAAATATTTTCCATTCAGAAATACTTTTCCTTTTAATCTAATAAAGAAACAACATTTTGGATATCGAGAATATTACGTAAATTGAAGACTAATAGAAAAATAAGAATATTGAAAATCCAATCCGAAATATTTATTATTATCCGGTTCTTTGTTCTGCATAGTAACGAAACAAGTAATTATTTGGGTTAAGTCACATTTTCAACTTACATGTTACTCTATAAATCTACTTTTTGTGAGCAAATATAATCCAGTATATTTGTTCATATTTTACTTTATAATCAAGTATGCAAATTCGTCACTCAGTTTTAATTAAATCTTTAGCTCAAAGAGTATACTTGAAATACGGGACATCTTCGGTTGAATAATACAATATATATCCAGCATTCAGTATCGAATCTGGGTAAAATCGATACTAGTATGATATCTATATGCTTAATACGGTGTCAGTTATTTATTAGTCTCTCCCATGAAAAGAAAAGGGTAGAAGGAGAAACAAAGGCGGTGGAAAATATAAAAATATATCGTAAAGCCTTCTACTAGTTCCCGTAAGAGTCTGCCTCAGTGCACTACAAGACAGGGCCACTGTTTGAAAAGAAAAACGGCTAGCTAATTGCAGAACCCAAGAGGATAGGTGAAGTGCTAAATAAGCAATTCCAAAGTGTCTTCATATTTTCACTGGGAAACTGGCAAGTGGGCAAGCCTAACGAGTTCTCCAACATTGCAGGCCTAAATGGGAAAAAGGCAGCCATCGATTACATCGATATAAAAGAGGAAGATGTAATATCTGCCATTGATAAGATGAGCTCAAACTCAGCAACGGACCCGGATGTATTTCCGTCTGCTCTCCTAAAAACATGCAAGAAAGTTCTCGCAAAATCACGGTAGATACGTTTTCCCCAACTGTTAAATGAGGGTATCATATGCCTTGTCCATTCAGGAGGAAACATAGCAGATGCTAAAACTACAGGCCTCTCTGACTTCTCATGTTAGCAAGGTCATGGAACGCATCGTCAGAAGGAGACTTATCACGTTCCTGGAAGAGAATAACTTGCTCACAAACATACAACAAGGTTTGCGCCTAGGAAGGAGCTGTCTCACACAGCCACTACATACTAAATACCCGCCAGCATAGTTAATGAATTTTTAGACTTCTTCATCATTTACGTTCATGTATGTATTGCCGTCATTTAAGCAAATGCACACACGCACTACGCAAGCGCACACGCATGCACAAACTCACACACACACACACACATACACACACATACACACACAAAACAAACACACACTGACACACTAATACACAAACACACAGACACACACATATACATACTTGTGTGTGTGTGTGTGTGTGTGTGTGTGTGTGTGTGTGTGTGTGTGTGTGTGTGTGTGTGTGTGTGTGTATTTGTATCTATCTCTCACACCACATATATATATACAGTGTGGAGAAATAAGTATTTGTATATGTCAAAATTATTTATTTATTTAATTTCTAATGAACATAAATGGGATATACCAATACTATATTTGCATACACATACATAAACTAAGAATATGCAAAAGAAACTAATAAATTATAGTAACTAATGAATTTATATACAAATATAAATATTTAGGGGTGAAAAAAGTATTCATACAGAACGTAAATAACTGATAATTCTGATTTAATACTTCATAGCATAACCATTATTCAGTTTCACTTCAACCAATCTCTTCTTGTAGTTCTTAATCAATGACTTGCATGTTTCTTTAGGAATTTTTTCCCATTCTTCTTGACAAATTTTCTTCAAATCTGGAATGCACATTGGGGCTCTTGAATGAGTATTAATTTTCAAATAACACCACAAATTTCCAATGGGGTTCAAGTCAGGTGACTGGCTTGGCCATTCTAATAATTTTATATTGTGATTGACAATTCATTTTTGGTAGACTTCGCCGTGTGCTTAGGGTCGTTATCCTGTTGTAAAACCCACCCTTCACAAAGCTGGAGCTTTTCTACAGAGTCCCATAAATTATTGTTCAAAATATTTTGGTACATCTCTGCATTCATTCTACCATCTATCACATGTAAATTGCCAGTGCTATTTGCAGAGAAACACTTCTACACAATGATGTTGCCACCTCCAAACTTTACAGTAGGGATTGTGTTTTTCGGCGAATAGGCGGTACCATCTTTCCTCCAAAAATGACTACGTGAATTTCATCCAAACAATTCAATTTTCGACTCGTCTGTCCGAAGAACATTTTCCCAGAATGTATCATATTTATCTTTATGCTCATAAACAAACTTTAAACGGTCATCTCTATGCCTTTTAGTCAACAGTGGAGTTTTTCTAGGAGAGCATGACTTCAGTTCATTCCTATGAAGTTCATTGCTGATTGTTCATAGTGTAACACTAGTCCTTGAAGCTAACAAATCTTCTTGCAACTCCTTTCTGGTGATCATTGCGGTTTTTTTTTTCGATACTTCACTTCATTTTTCTTAAAGATCTAGGGGAAATCTTGCGTGGTGCACTGGATCTTATTCTGTTTTCAACTGTTCCCGATTTTTTATATCTTTGAATAAATGAAGATATGGTAGAAAATCGAATACAAAGGGTCTCTGATATTTTCCTGTAACTTTTACTTGCTTTCCACTGTTCAATAATTAAGTTTTTCACTCAATTTGTGAGTTCTTTACTTGTCGCTATTATTATGACACTACTTTATGTTGTCTCAGTGCTGAATGAAGAAGCTAGCGTTTAGACACTTAAAAATGACCACTGATAAGATTATTGGAACAAACGAGAAAGTTCTAGTAAAAAAGAATTATTTCAACAGTATTTTGTGGCATAGAAACTCA
>NC_068992.1:68441896-68442205 GCF_001194135.2 Octopus bimaculoides
AGATTATTGGAACAAACGAGAAAGTTCTAGTAAAAAAGAATTATTTCAACAGTATTTTGTGGCATAGAAACTCATAAATTTATTCTGTACGAATACTGGATCTTTTTTGGTTTGACGGGCAACACTTGTTTTCTTAACGAAACACTTTCAAACTTCGGATCCTGGTAGAATGGGTCATATAAAACATCTTTTTCTCTTAGCCTTCTTAACAAAAATTACTTCTTAATAAGTTATTTCATGTTAAAGCTGTCGTATTTCTGTAATTTCAACCAATCACTGACGTCTATTCAGCTGAATACAGTCACTGCT
>NC_068992.1:68442375-68442930 GCF_001194135.2 Octopus bimaculoides
ACCCTAAAGCTAAAACCAGTACAAACGCACGAACGATGTCATAAATAACAGTGACAAACGAAATATATACCGATGATAGTTGTTGCTGACAACGGATAGTTTTTGTTGACAAACAACGGCACTAATTTTATTCAAGGGAAAAGATCCCCTGACACCATTGTTTACATTCCATGGCGTAATTGTTTTCACCTCAATAGACGTCAGTGATTGGTTGAAACTACCGAAATACGACAATTTTTTACATGAAATAACTTCGAATACAAAATTATTTATCTGTTCTATAACACAAAATATACAAGTATTCGAAGTTTGAAAGTGTTTCGGTACCAAAAACACTACATAAAAAAATGTTGCCCGTCAAACCAAAAAGATCCCGAATACTTCTTTCACCCCTAAATATTTATAATTGAATATAAATTCATTAGTTACTCTAATTTATTAGTTTCTTTTGTATATTCTTAGTTTATGCATGAGTATGCAAATATAGTATTGGTATATTCCATTTACGTTCATTAGGAATTATATAAATAAAGAATTTTGACATGTACGAATATT